>NC_080041.1:95134831-95434831 GCF_012489685.1 Lotus japonicus | reverse complement strand
TGTTCCTCCACTGAGTGGTTTCTTCCACCAAATCTCCTCAAACTTCTCATAACCATGTTCTTTTGCAAAATTGACTATGCCAAATATGTTCAGCGTATCACCCACAATCTGGTCCCAAACACACATCTCTCCACCATAATAACGAAATGATGCTCTATCATCGCTTACTGTAAGCTTCCCCCCATGATGCAAAATCAGAGTGAGGTTTCTGTCCATCTACCTGCAACACAAACAAAGAGGTTCAATCAATGACAATGCCACAAAAATAGAAACCCTCATCAGCGATTACAATGTCACCATTTGCAACATACACAAACAATCTTAATCTTGAATCAGTTAAACGATAAACATGTAAATTTAGAAACCTAAACCCTCATCAGTGATTACAATCCCCCGATTGTATTAACCCACAATGACAAACCTTGAAACATTTAAACAATGAACATGTAATTTATAGAGCAAAATCACGGTTATCTTAAGCTTATAAGCATGTTGGAGATCAATTTCAGGGTTTTTCATGAACAAAAATAGGGAAAGATTGTACCTTTGCCTCGGTGAGACTGAAACCCCAAAAAGAGCAGCGTCTCTTGTATCTTTCTTCTACGCCGGTGACCGAGCACCTTCAACGCTCCTCTGTCCTCTGCCTTCGCCTCTCTTCAACCTTCAACGCTCTTCAACTCTCCTCAACTCTCCTCTGCCTTCGTCTCTTCTTGCTTGTCAGAGGGTTGAAGATGAAAGGTTTGGGTTTAGGAGGCTTACGTTAACTGGGTATGAAGAAGGTGGCAAGGACTATTTTGTCAACTTAAGGTCCAACCACAATGTGACACCTACCAGGGACTAATTTGCCATTATGTTTATTTTGGAGGGAAACACCTCAGATCCACGTGGAATGGCCATCAGAGCACTTAACGTGCCAACTCATCATCTCTGTTAACGTTCATTAACGGGAGCTGAGGTAGGGACCAACGTGACCGACGTTTTCAAACTTCAGGGATGACGGGAGCCATTTTGGAAGAATAGGGACTAATTTGCCCGACTGGTGTAACATTAGGGACCAAAGTGACTATTCACCCGGGGAGGAGGTTCAAGTGAACGTTTCAAACTGGATTCCCCCAAATGCCCATTTCAATGCAAAATTATTACCGGTGAAAAAAAATGATTGGGTTAAAAAAAATAGGGATGGTGTCATTCATCTCATGTATCAGTATGATAATATAAGTTTATATAATAATATATTGTGAACATATTTATTGTTTGGTGCTTATACAAAATTGGTCGAATTTAAAAACTACTTACAAAAGTTTACATTTACTTTACTCAAAAAGACTAACGAACAAACCAACCCGTGAGGTTTACTTTTGAAAATTAAATACAGGATGTTTTATTTATTGGTTGAAATATTAGGATTTTCTTACTTTGTCTCTTATTTTGTTTTCTAAATTAGGTTAGTTTTACTTAATAAAATATAAATGGCTCTTCGAAAATTTTACTGTGGGGAATGTTTGACCAACTTTTTCCTGTCTTATATAAAGCTCAAAGTAAGAGCTTTAAGAGAAAAAATGTTCGCTAATTTTATTTTTTATTTATCAAAATCTACTTGTAGTTTAGGGCATATTAATTAAATAATAATATTAAATATTATTCTGTAAATTGTTTGTGTTATATGTAAAATAAAGTCTTTACAAGGGAAATTATTTGATAGAGGCAATATTAAGTCTTAATAATGTATGGATGTCGATGTACGTGACATTACGAGCGTTTTGATCGTAATATTGCTATGGTAATGTTACAACGACTTTTTAGGTCAAAAATGCCCCGACAATGACGATGGGTTGACAATTCTCGACGATGATGACGATTTCGTGGGCCACTTCTTATGGGAAGGTGTTGGGCGTGGTCCTAAGGATATTCCATGGGGGAATATTCCATCTTTTCCTTTGAGAGGATTTTATTTAAATTAAATGAGTTTTTATTTAAATAAAATGCATTTAATTATTTTTAAAATTTATGGGTTATTTAAATAAATTAAAAAAATAAAAATTATGACCATGGTGATGGTGGTGGGCGGCCAAGGGATGAATTTTTTTTAATAAGCCAATAAATTTTTTGAAATGAAGTACAAGGGGTAATTCAACCCAAATGCAAAAATAAAGAAAAATAAGTAGCAAAGTAAGCTATAAATAAAAATATAACTCAAATTTACACTAAAAAAGAACCCCAATGGAAGTTAGACTAATTAAACAAAGTTTCATTAAAACCTCATTAGGAAGGGTGATGAGGAGGCGAGACTTTTCATGTTTAAGGAGGTTAATGGTGGTCATGAAGGAAAAGAGAGAATCAAGGAATGTGGTCTCCTTGACCACATAAATGAAGGGACCCAATTTTGAACGTTTGAATTTTAAAAGGACATTTTTTAAATAAAGAATCTTTCATTAAAGTCTAGAAGGACTTTTTTAAAAATCTTTAAAAGTCAAGGTTTTAAATCCCAATTTAATAGAGGATTAAAGCATGAGTTCAAAGAGATTTTGGAAAAATAAATAAATTACAAAATGACCCCTTTTGACCTAGTATTGGCCGAGGAATGATGTAGTCTTTTTTAACGGTGGAATGATGTAGTTAATCTAATACTATGTTTTTGTACTCCTTGGTTTTTATATATGAATCGTTTTAATAGGGACTAAATTTGTTTGATTTAAAAAATTAGAGGATCTAAGGAACTAAAATCACTCATATATATACACTGTATACTAGGAGGACTGATGCAATTACTTCTCCTAAGTTCTAAAGTATGATAACCACTTGGGGCTTGCCCCACATCAAGATCAAAAAAAAAGTATGATAACCACGGTATCCATGTAATGCAAATACATTCTACCAGTTCAACTAACCATTACATTACTGGAATTTAATCTCTCTCACACAAAATGATATTTTACAAGAAATTAAAGAAAGAGATTTGAGTGATTGTTTCTTGTTATGAAAAGGATTTGCAGTTATGGGCATGGCCGGCAAGGCCAAAGCCATTCAAGTAAGGACTTTAGGCCTTCAATTTTTTTTTTATAATTGAGTTAAAAGGGTTCCTAATTTTTTTTTAAAAATTACTAAGTAAAAAAGTGAAAAAAATCAAGCATTAATAGTATATATTAATCGGAATTATGCTTCTTTCCTTTTTCACCTACTCGACAAACACAATTTTTTAACCCCTTAATTGTGCTAATTTTCAATTTCTATGGTCATCAATGATATTAACATTATGCATAGATGGTGTATTTGATGACTTATGACTATATTATAAGTTATAAAAAATACGTATTTGATTTCTAATTTCCGTTCTCTGCTATATTATATAAGGTGCTGACAGCAAAGGTTCTAGCCTTCTAGGCACCGAACACAAAACAACTTCTCATACATTTTGTATTGTTTTACTACAACCTCTCATATTTTAATTTCCTACCTGATATTTCTGGCCAATTGATCTGTGAATGTTCCAAGCTACTCTACCTCGAGTGCACAAGGATCATTGGCTGTGTAAACCTTGGGGCAATACCGGCTTAGGGGGATCTGCACCAGAATCAGTTGGAAATTGACTATAAATAAAAAGACCTAACTTTAAAATTTGTTTTAGGCCTCATTTGGTGTTGTGTCGGCCTTGGTTATGGGTTCTTATTTATATATATATATATATCAACTAACAACAAGGTCTAGCATAATTATAGGAAACTAAATTCTTTAAGCATTTAATTCACAGTTCAATCATTGATTCATTGGACAATATGTATAAAGAATAATTTATTTAGAGATTTACTTACTTAACCTAATTTTTGAGCCTCGAGCAATTTAATGAGTGGTGAGAGTGAGATACGTACTTTGGGTCAGCTAACTTATGACATTCACACGATTATACATCCATGAAATCAATTGAAACATATACAGATAGCCGTGTCGCCCTTACATTTGATAACGCTCACAGACATAGGCCATGCATGCATTGCACTGTCACAAGTGATGGTGATGCATGCGGACCATTTAGTTAGGTAACCTTCTCTCTAATTCATTTAGTTCGGTCCCATTCTCTCTAATGACATTGATGATCAAACCATCCCAATACTTGTTTTTATATAATAACTCCATTTATTGGCTGGAAGTGTAATTTTCCCATTGAAATTTAATATTTATTAGAATAATAGGATATAATAAGGATGAAACTTTACATATCTTTATCTAGAGTCTCATGAATCAACTATTTCATTAACTTAAGTTATTGAATGAGCTTTAAAAAAAAGTTATTGAATGAAGATATACACGAATGTGTAATTTTTATATTTTATTTTAAGCATATATTTTTTTATAAGGAAATGTTAGTTGTTAGTAATGTTAGTTTTTTTTTTTTTTTTGATAAGCCAAAAATTATATTGAAATGAAGTACAAGGGGTACTTCAACCCAATACAAAAAAAAAGAGATACAAAGATACACTAAAAACACAACCTTGGGGAAAGCTCTTAGAAATGTGTCTCATTAAAACCTTACTAGGAAAACCCCCTTGGGAAAAACCTGGTGAAGGAAAAAGAGTACACATTTGTAAAAGCCAAAACGAGACCCCAAGATGTTAATTACAATAAAATCCATATACACTAATGATGATCCAGAGCAGAGCCACATCCTCAGATCCCATAGCATCAGTGCACCTAATACTATCCTTGGAATCCATTCAGCCATAAATCATTGGCCTCATCATCAATATGAACTTAGCAGCAAATGTAAAATATCCTCCCACGCACAGAATTCATTGAGCCATATACCACTGCCACATTATCAAGAAGAGTTGAACAACAAGTGTAAATGTAATCCCACGCATCCTTAATATATAAATGCTCATGTTGCTGTGACATCAGAAACGCATATACTCCCCTCACAAACAGCAATCTCATTACCATGACAGTGCAGACCTCACAATGACAGAAGGCACCATCGTGGGTTCGATTTCCACTCAAACCAAGAGTAGGAAAATTCAACCCGCCGAGCTGTTAACCACTGCCATGATTTAAGCTGAACCTGCTCCAGAATTTGGTCTGTAATTAACTCACCCCCGCTGAAAACAATTCTATTACGCACACACCATAGTGACCAAACTACAGCCAGCCATATTGCAACTTCACCTAATTTTTGAGATTTATTACTCCCAATTGAGGCAAATTGCAGTAAGTGTACCTCTCCAACTGGAATTTGAGCTGTGGACACGCCCAACCAGGCATAAACGTCATACCATATCAGCAAGGCAGCAGGGCACGTAAAGAGCAAATGTGAACAAGATTCCTCCACCCAACCACATAACGGGCAAAGAGCTTCATCGGCAGTATGAATGACTTGTCTCTTCAGCAAATTATCCCGAGTCTGAATGCGGCCTAACATTACTCTCCATGCAAATGCCTTTATGTTGGAAGGTGCTGGTGCTTTCCATATCCATGAGAACACAGGATTCGGTTCACCTAAGTTTTGTCCCTGCAAAAAAACATAAGAAGAATTAACTGAGTAAGAGCCACCCCCTTCTAGTTCCCACACCCAGCTATCCTGCTTATTCTCTACCAATTGTGCAGCTCGCAGAACCTCCGTTAACTCCTCAAACCATCCCACCTCCCTTCCTTGCAATCTCCTCCTCCATCGGAATGACCACCGCCACACCCCATTCTCCCAAGAACCCATATTCTTCACTGGTTCTCGTTTCTGACACGAAAGATTATATAAGCGTCTAAACCGAAGCTCTAAACTACCAGTTCCTAACCAGTTTTCTGCCCAAAACATGGTCTGATTTCCTTCACAGACAGTTTTATGCAGGTTATGTTCAAACCATGACCACCCTTCTTCCAAACGAATGGACTGGACATCCTTCCACCATGATGATTCTCCGCAGGTTCTACAATTTGCCATGACCGCGCAGCACCAAAGACTATCTGGCTCAGTTAAGAACCGCCAGTTCCACTTCCCTAACAGTGCAGTATTAAATAACCTCCAATCCTTTACACCCAACCCACCATGGTCCTTTGGTTTGCAAACCTCCGACCATTTAACCCAATTAATTTTACTATCCGAATCGACCCCTCCCCACAGAAATCTCCTCATAATTCCAGTACAAATCGTGAGGACACCTACTGGGATTTTAAAAAAAGAGAGAAAAAATAGCGGTAAAGCAGACAAAATACTCTGAATCAGACACAACCGTCCTCCAAAGGATATATGTTTCTGTTTCCACGAAGAGAGCTGCCCCCTCATCTTCTTAATAACTGCATCCCACAATGCCAAGCTCTTTAATCTTCCTCCCACCGGAATCCCCAAATACACAAACGGAGTGGACATTATCTTGCAATGAAGAATGGCGGCAAACTGCCCTAAACAATCCCGATCCACTGCCACCCCTGCCAATTTGCTTTTGTGAAAGTTGACTTTGAGACCAGAAACCAGTTCAAAGCATCTCAAAATACATTTGATGGTCTGCACATTCTGAAGCGTTGCATCTCCTACAAAAACTGTGTCATCAGCAAATTGGAGTATTGAAACATCAAATCCTAAATCTCCTTCAAAAGTGAACCCCTTAAATCTGCCCAAGTTTACTGCCTGTGAAAAGAAACTGGTAAGACCCTCAGCTATAATCAGAAATAAAAAAGGAGCAAGCGGATCGCCCTGGCGAAGGCCTTTATTCATAGTAAATTCCTCACTTGGACTCCCATTGACTAATACCGACACAGAGGCCGATTTGACACAACTCATTATCCATTTGATCCACTTCCTGTTGAATTGCATTCTCCCCATCATATACTCTAGAAATTTCCAGCTCACAGAATCATAGGCCTTTTCATAATCCACTTTGAAAATCAATGTTTCTTTCTTCCTCTTCTTTGCTGCATGTATAATTTCATTCACCACCACTACGCTGTCCAACATATTCCGCCCCCCAGAAAAGCAAACTAATTCTCACTGATTACCTTTGGTAACACCTTCTTCAGCCTTAGTGCCAACACCTTAGACACTACCTTATACATGCACCCAATTAAGGAAATAGGTCTAAAATCATTTAACCCAAGCGGAGAGCTCACTTTGGGAATGAGAGCTATAAACGAAGCATTGCTACCTTTCGGCCACTTCCCTCTACTCCAAAACTCATCGTTAGTAATGTTAGTAAATTAGTCTCCTCAAAACCCTTCACCCTCCCAATCTCTTATGTCTCCTAGCTCTTACCACTTGAGCTACCTTTAGAGATATTTTATAAGCATACATAACCTAATTAGTATTTTTTTTGAAATACCTAATTAGTAATATTAACCATAAAATATGGTATAGCTTTTTGTAGACTATAGACTATAAGAGTTTTCACTAGGACAATTTTATTCAAGCTGGGTTAATCTTTATAAACGAAAAATTAAATTTTTTGTATCAAATATTTAATACAACTACCTTCACATAAATATTAGATTGGATCAACAGAACTCTTATTGTGTTAATTCCTAAAATTAAAAAAAATCTGTTCATGCAACTCATTTTAGGCCTATTAGTTTATGTAACGTCTTTTTTAATATTATCACCAAAACGATTGCGAATAGGCTTAAATTCATTTTACCTGATATTATTACTGGACCTCAAAGTGCTTTTGTTCCTGGTCGTTTGATTACGGACAATGCACTGGTGGCGTATGAGTGTTTTCACTTGATGAAGAAGAAAATGTCTGGTCGTAATGGCATGATGGCTTTAAAGTTGGATATGTCTAAGGCATACGATAAGGTCGAATGGCCATTCCTTCATAGTGTCCTTCAGCAGATGGGTTTTCCCACTGCATGGACTTCACTTATTATGGATTGTGTTACTTCTGTTCAGTTTCAGGTGATGCTGAATGGTAATCCGCAGGTCCCGTTTGACCCTGGCAGAGGGTTAAGACAAGGGGATCCTCTTTCTCCATAATTATTTATTCTTTGTGGGGAAGTTTTCTCAGCATTGATTCAAAAAGAGATTGAAACATCATCTCTTCATGGCATTAAAATTGCCCGTCCCGCATCTGCTCCTGTGATTTCTCATCTCCTTTTTGCAGATGACAGTGTGGTATTTGCTCGGGCCACAGTGGAGGAAGCACATACCATCCTTAGTGTCCTTGCTTCCTATGAGAGAGTTTCTGGCCAGGTCATTAATTTTGACAAATCAATGCTATCCTGTAGCCAAAATGTGCCTAGTCCCCGATTCAATGAGCTTAAAACGCTTTTGGGTGTTAAGGCGGTGGATAGTTATGACAAGTACTTGGAGATTCCTACCATCATTGGTAAGTCCAAAACCCAGATATTTCAATTTGTCAAGGAAAGAGTTTGGAAGAAACTCAAAGGTTGAAAGGAAAGATCTCTCTCCTGTGCGGGTAGAGAAGTCCTCATTAAGGCGGTTTCTTAGGCAATTCCATCTTATATTATGTCTTGTTTTCTCTTACCTGATGGTTTATGTACAGTTATTGAGCGCATGATTAGCAAATTCTATTGGAGTGGTGACGCTTCCCGTCGGAGAATTCACTGGCTCTAATGAGATTCATTATGTCGATCAAAACAAGATGGCGGAGTTGGTTTTAGAGACTTCAAAGCTTTCAACACTGCTCTAGTTGCAAAGACTTGGTGGCGTATTCAGAAGCATCCGGAATCTCTTTTGGGCCGTGTTTTCAAGGCCGTGTATTTCCCACAAACTACTCTAAGTGCAGCGAAGAAACATGCTCGTCCAAGTTATGCATGGACAAGTATCTCTCGCACAGCTTGGGTATTTGTTGAGGGGGCTCGTTGGAGAGTTGGAGATGGCAAAGGGATTGATATTTGGAAGGATAAATGGCTTCCAAGTGGTTATCCATTGATTTACCGGGAGGAATTGGCCCAACAAGGTAATTTAACTTACGTGTCCTACTTAATGGTTGCTAATTTGCAGGTTTGAAACAGGGATCTGATTGAGCTTGTCTTCTGGCCACCCACGGCTAAGGAGATTCTAGCCATCCCTCTATCCTTGCGGCCCTCACCAGATGTTCTCTTCTGGCCAATGACTGCGGATGGTGTTTATACTACGAAGACGGGTTATGCGTTTGTCCGCCAACACAAGGTTCGTAATGAGGCTACCTCGTCTTTGAGCACGGTTGATAGCGGAAGAAACCAACACAACAGCTATTGGAAATCCATATGGCACGCCCCGTCCTTACCTAGAGTCAAGGGTGTTATTTGGCATGCAACCATGGGAATATTACCGGTGCGTCAGGCTTTGTGGAAACGTGGGATTGACGTCGAGGATGGCTGCTCGTTCTGCATGGAGCATGAGGAGACAATAATACATGTGCTCTTTGAGTGCCCTGTGGTTAGCCGATGGTGGTTTGCATCCCCCTTGGGTATGCGGTTCAGAAATGGTGAGGATCCAGCGCAATATATACAGCAGCTCTTGGATAGCAAGGATCCTGAGGTACTTAGCATTGGCTTCACTCTGATTTATGGGATTTGGGAGCAGCGGAACAACACAGTTCATCGCGGGACCGAGGCCCCAATTTTGAGGTGTTGTTGCACCGTTTGACAGCATTGATGTGCCCTGACGATGGTGAGATTGTAGCGCCCACGCCGGTAAGCGAGTATACCTTCAGGACGACGTGGAGGAGGTCGCTTGGGAACACGATAAAGCTTAATTTTGATGCCTCATGGACAGCTGCATCAGGAGCAGGTTTTGGTATGGTTGCTAGGAACCACAATGGTGACATTATGGCAGCCGCGGCTTCTAGTTCAGTGGATGCTCAGTCTGCATTAATGGTTGAAGCTTTGGCTTTCCGATGGTGTATGTCTTTAGCCCGAGATCTTGGCTTCTTCCGAGTGATTCTAGAAACGGACTGCTTGCAATTATTTGAGACTTGGAAGAAGAACAAGCGTGGTGACTCTTATTTGTTTTCTATTTTGCGTGATTGTCGAGACATGGTCTCTTACTTTAATTGTTTTGAGTTCTTTTGTTCGTCGTTCTGGCAACAGTGTAGCTGATTACTTGGCTAAGAACTCCTCAAAATTTTCCAACGTGGTTTGGATTGAGGAAGTTCCGCCAGAGCTAGACCTTTTGGTGTCCTCGGATGTATTAGCCTCTATGACATTTTAATATATTACCCATTTTCAAAAAAAAAAAAAAAAAACTGAAACAATCTTGGGCCGTTTGATGTATGCCTTTGGCTGTTAGCTAATTAGTCAGCGTGTTTCTGATATTAAAGAAGCATGGCCCATACAATCAGTTCTTCATCACTCTTCATTAAATGGCGTAAATTCCTGGAAGGTGCATGTGAGGGTACGTAGCTCGAAATACAAGGAATTTAGTAATTTACAAATTTACAATGCAAAGAGGAAGTGTCCCTTGATGTTTGGCACGTTTGCCCCATGTTATCTCCCCTATCAAGAGAGTGTTTTCCATATATTGCTACTTCCAAGTTTGACTCTCACTAGAGCAGAGGATCTGCAGCCGTAAATTTAGCATGTTCTTTGGGATATCATGGCAGATCAACCAATTCATGTGCGGAAGTAAAGTCCTACACATATATTACTATAGGATTTCTCTTTACATGATAAATTGGAGTTTTAATTAATAAACTCATTTTTTTATTTAAGAACTAGTAGAATGAAGAGAAAACTCCTCTAAATTACCGGCGGAACGCAGGTGGCATGTCGAGAAACCAGTTGAGGTCACTCATAGCACTACAACATTTGTTGCTTTTAGCAACACTGGTTTATGCAATGGCTAAAAGTGTTGTCTAAAAATGTATTAGGAACCAGTCGTGCTTGTTGTCATAAAGAGTTCATTTTTTAAGCAATACATTTTTCAAAACACTAAATAAATGTACTGTATTTTATTATAGAGATAATTTATTATGTGATAATTGTTACATTTTCTACGTACACAATATGTGACATTTTCTCATAGTGTTACCATAAAGTACGAAAAACTGTTACAAAATGAATTGTGAAACGATGGAACATGAGACTATGGGTAATTGTTGCATAAAGTTTAGGAAACATTTTCCCTGTCTATGACTACACTTTTGAACTGTTGCAAAAAGCAAAATATGTGGTAGCGTGGGTAGGAGCGTCTGGAGATCTCTCCGAGAAGGGTTTCCCACCAACTGTGGTGGAGCCGCACAAGTCACAACAAGTGAGATACCGACAAATGACACTTGGACGTTTAAGTCAGTGAAGCCCTGAAAGAGAGAGAATCTAGCCTCTCTAAGTATCAAAGAACAATGTATGATCAATCATGAGTACTTCTTAAGTCATACAAAATCCACCTTATTTATAGAGTTTGATGTGAAGGATAATGCAGGTGTTTCAGGCTAACCTTTGTTTAACAATTGTGAGTAGCTTACAAGATTGTCGCTTTATTTCAATGGCCTATAATCTTTAACTATATATAAAACATTTGCTCAATTAGTTGGTTTGAACGAGTTAGGAGTTAGGACTTATCTTAGTCGTTGTCGCTAAGTAGTGTTTACTTGATTGTGAATTTTTTTTGGCAGTGCACAATAATAATAATAATAATAATAATAATAATAATAATAATAATAAGTTGAGTTACCATCTAGGGACCGTCATAATATAAGGTGAGACCAAACAATAACTATAATGATTGTATAACCATGTAAAGTAGTTATCTCCTCTTAAAACCAATAAAAATCAAAATTAAATAACTCATCAACCTATGGCTTGCCTTCACTTCGAATTGAACTTGTGGCTCAAGAAGCACAGCCTTGTAGAGTCAAATTTGTTCACATGCAATAAAATTAGAAATTACGTACAGAAGAAACTAGGAAGCTTTGTCATTCAAACAGTGTTCTATTCTATTACCCGTTGCTATCAATAATAGAGTTGCATGTGTTCTAAATTAAAAGATATCTGTGCTGACTTCAATTGTATATCAGACACTATTATTTAAATCAGAAGACAAAGTCCAAAACTTCCATATATCTCTTCTTCTTCTCAAACCCCATTCAGATTCAGTGAAACTCAGCAACCTAATTCTTAATTTCTGATCAAATCATCAAACATGTTCAAAAAATCTGAGCCTTCTCAAAACACTGTCCTCCAAATTAAGCAAGATGATAAATTCTTCTGCAGGCTTCTCACAAAGGAAAGTTCCATGACCAACCCATCTTTCAGAGTTGCAGCAGTTACTGTCCCCTTTGTGTGGGAATCTCAACCTGGCACTCCCAAATACACATTCTCTGAGAACACTCTCCCTCCTCTTACTCCTCCACCTTCCTATTACTCCAGCACCAGTCCCTGCAAAAAACAAGTGAAGAAAAGATCAAGATCCAATCTTTTGCTTGCTCTGCTTCCAAAACTGAATCTCAAGAAAACCATTCTCTCATCATCATCAACCTCTTCATCATCACCTTCCACCTTCTCATCTCCATCATGGTCATCCTCATCAGATTCTTCTTCATCCAAGGTTGTTCAAGTGAGGAAGATTGGAAGGAGGCGTTTTTTAAGCTTTGGTTCATCTTTTGATTTCAGGGGAGATGATAAAGATGAAGTTGGTGGTGATGTTGGTTCACCCACTTCAACACTCTGCTTTCGAATTCCTCGTTCTACAAGCAATAAGGCTAAAATGGAGTTCCCAGGCTCCTCAAGGAGGTGAGCTGAGTCGGTTTCATTACGGACTAAATGACAATTATTGAAGTTTATCTACTAAAAAACACTAGATAAACTCCAATAAAGTGCTCTTTGGTCCGCATTCAAACGAGCAGGCTCTTAATTTCTGTGTAAATCTTTGTGCTCTATAATTTATGTTTAGAGGGAAAGTGGGAAACCAAATTTTCTAGGATAGATTTGGTCTAGGGTGTGTTTTTATCAAATAAAAAGGTTTGCTTCTGATTAAGGTGTGTTATAAACATTTTTAGGAAGTTAAGTAGTTACAAACCAGCATATGAAGTTTCTGATTGCGTTTAAAATGTTGCAAAACAGAGTTGGATCCATTATCTCCATGGATGCTAATGAATTTTATGCAAGAAGTTGTTGTTGTATCTTTCTATGCTTCTTGTTATATGATATATGATGATTTTTGTTGTTGTGACACTAGACAAATGATCAGAGATAACATGGAATATATGATAATTTTTTTTTATAAGCTTGTTTCCTTTAAGAAATGTCTTGGGTTCGATCTTGCAGTGAGATTTTAATCTTACACGAAAAAAAACTTTCACTTGGAAAGTTAGCACTGCAATAATGTAGATATGTTTAGAGGGATGGAGCGGGATTCCATCCCATATAGGATATCCATGTTAGATAAACGAAAAAAAAAAAAGATAACACAAGAGATTAATGTGCATTTGAATTTCTGTTGAACTCAACGTGAGTCTAGGTTGAAGTTAATGTTCAAAATTCAGTTTTTTCAATCCATGTTAAACTCAATATGACAAATTATAGGTTATCTGTTGATATCTCTAGATATATAAAATCATGTTTGCGCTGATCTCAAACGCTAAACCAATTATGCATTAAGTGTGTTTGAATTAACGTTGACAGATTTGATTATAGACAAAATTGATTCAAAATATGTAAGTTAAAAATGATATTTAAAACTTTCGTGAAGAAAATGGTTTTTACAGGGTATTAATAATGTTATGCAATTGAAATTGTAAATCCCAGATTTGATTATCCTTACCTAAATAACTATTTGTTCTAGCAAATAAAATAGATTCTTGATCCATAAAATCAATTTTAATGCTACATTCAAATATTATATATACTAGTAAGAATTGATTTTAATCAAGTTGAATTGATTCTGTTTTTTGGCTATGCACTAAGAACAAATTTAGTTTAAAAAAGTATGAATACAACTTAAGTTTGGAAATTTTGTTGTCGGTGTCCCTTTACATGGGCGAGGGGGAAGAACAAACATCTTACTTCAGCAAATTTGACAAAGTACTCTATTTTTCCTCTAAATAAGGTCATTTTTAACGTCATATAAGGTGTTTCTTTTTGTCTTTCTCTACGTGATCATTCATTGCAAAGAGAAAAAAAACACAGGTACAAGTTACTTTTATGCAATATGAATTTGGCATGAGTGGCTGATGAACACTTTCCCATTTGAAACAATTTGGAATCGTATATCCGGTTCCAGAGGCTTTGATGTTGTGTCGTGTAGGTAAAGGACGCTTGAATTTTCTTGGGGTATGCCTTTTGGTTCAACATTTCTCGTGTGTCACGGATTCATGTGTACAAAATATCCATTGTCTCATTAAGGGACATGTCTTCAGTTTATGGCTTTCTGCAATAAATAATAAGTAAGGGAATAATCAACAATGCTATTTTTCTACCACTTCTAGCTCAACACTCATCAAATGCATAACGATAGTGAACCTCTGCTTTCAGGAAATCTGTTAGATTTCCTCTAATTTTTTACATCAATACTAAAAAGAAACAAGAAAAAACAGGATCACAAATAAGACTAGCCGCTCAAAAAAGAGTGTCATGGTAGTCTTCAAATAAAAAAGAAACAACATTAGTAGCAAGATAATTATGAATTATCAAACTCATTGTATCTCTCCTACCATTCTTAGTTAAGAAATCTGCGACGACATTTCCTTTATTAAATTAGGTGTCAAGTATGAGAGAAGCGTGCTTGACTTATTAAAAACTTAACGTAAAATATCTAAGGTTATTAGGTTAGTAACTGTTTGAAAAAAAAGGGGTCACCAATGAAGATAAAGTCCGCCTTTAGTGATGAGATAAGATCGCCCGTGAATGTCTTCCGCCCAAATCTGTTTGACCTATATTACGAGCTCTGAGACTAATTCTTCCATTCTGATCCGATCCAGGAAAAATGTGTAATAATTAGTTAAAAAACTGAATATTGCTTAAATTAAAAAAAGTGAAATAATTTTTAAAGATAGTTATTAAAATGTATTGAGCGCGGAGCATCAAAATGGGCAATATTATAAAATACCATATAATTGATCACTTTTTTCTAACCCAAATGTATATGCAAATGTACTTTTTAGAAACTCATATATTTCAGACTTTAAAAACTAACTTATACTTAATTAAAAAAATACTCAAGTAAAATTGCACTCGTCCTAATTATATTAACTCACTTTTATTTAACTGAAACTGGAAAAAAAAGAGAGTAAACAAACAAGCTCTAAGTGTTTTCCTCGTGTACCAAAAAAAAAAAAAGAAAAAGAGCTCTAAGTAGCTTACGCCAAGTTAAACTAAACTTTAAGGTCTTAACCACCTTGTACATTGTATTATGGATCAAATACTTGTTCAGATTATGGTGGGTGTATCTCTCTCAGATTACATTTTATATGATGCGAAAGAATCTGTAGAGACCCCATTATATTGCGAGGAAGGAGAGGCTGAAGGATACCCACCACCACCAGCCAAACATTATAGTTTGATCTTGGATAATCTATTTTTGTCGGTGGAAAGACTCTAATGACTAGAGCTTGTCCCGGGTTGTCCACGTGCTTATGGACCACTCTATGTGTTGTTTGTATTTTTGGTATAAAGCATGGCATGTCTTGAATGCAATCATGATTGAGCTAGAAACATCTTGAACTCGTTTGGTATGTTATATTTCATCCGTTTCTAATCATTTTTATCTAATTCTCTTTAAAAAAAAATTATTATCAATAAATCTGTAAAAAAAATATTAATTTTCCTGCAGATATATTCAGATCAACTTGCACGCATATATATAGGCATATTATCATGAGATTCAATTCATAGGTTTGCTTCTAAGTTTATAAATTCAAGAGAACAACATAGCACATATTAAACCGACAATTTTCTCAATAACAATAATCATGTTATCTAGCAAAGAGAAAGGTTGATCATGTTATCCATTCAACTATCAAAGAGAAAGAACGTATAACATGGTTGAAGCACAAACCAAACCTTTTCAATCACCGTTTGATGATTTCGTTACTGGAAACTCACTCACGCTTAATATTTCGTATTTTAGAATTGCAGTTCAAAAATGAAACCACAACTCATAAGTGATCATTCAACTGTTTCTCTCTACCACCAAAAATTTCCTCTCTTTATAACCGTCTAGTTAGGGTTTGGTGCCTCTAGTCTCCCTTTGATTTACCCTATATTTTATTCCCCATTTCCTAAATTAAATAGCATATTCTAATTATTCCTTGGAATCACTCTCCAATTATTCTTGTAGAAGATCAAATGCTTGATCAATAAACTCTCCTAATTAATTTTGAATCATTTAATGATGTATTGATCATTCTCTAGAAATTTTATTTTCAGTATTTATTTATTATTTTAGGAATTATTTAATTTTTTATTATTATTATTATTTCCGAAATTATTTAATTCATTATTATTATTATAATTTTGAGTGCTGGTTTTTATATATTTTACACATTTTAGCTATATTTATTTATTTATTTTAAACTTTCATTAATATAATTAATTAAGGTATGATAAATTTGGGTGCTGATACCAGACGTCCGTCCAAACATCTCGTTGTCTCTTCATCATCCTCTAGAAGATCATCCATGATGCGTCCACACAGAGAGAAAAGTTGCAAGGGTCAACTTCTTATGCCACAGAGCTACAAGGACGTGCAAAATCACACAATAACAAACAAGGCATGTAACCAATAAGCATGCACAACAAGACATCTCAAACACAAACATAGTCGGATATCGACATAGTTCAGGGGAGACCTACATGGTCTCTAATTATCGTATGTAGTATGTTTAATGTTGTTTTCATCATGTTGTACATAATTTACACCAACTTCCATACAAGGCAGTTAAGACAAAGATCCAAGGATACCCAATCGGTTAGCACGTGACTAGCGATCTACCATGGTATGCGACTTCTAATGAATCCTAAATGAATGGAGACGCACATAATCTTGATCCACCTGGAGCCGTACTCCCCATCCTCAAGCAGCTCCCGGGTTTCTTTAGAAATTTAATGTTATGCTCCATGATTAGTAAAACAATCGGAGTTAAGTTTCCAACGGAGTATCCTCGCGCGACATGAGTGGTCGGGGTCATGAAAATTATGGGTATCTGTAGCTCCAACGAATACAATCGATAATATCATCTAATAGAGAAGCACAATAAATAGTCCATACAATTATTGCTTGTTATCGAGATATACTACTATCTCAAGCATATAATCGTCTAAAAGATTATCGTGTGATTCACATAATTATAAGCATGTGATCATATCATCAAACTCATGTTCTTATATAAGCATGTTTCAATAAGTCATGTTTCCAAGTCCACTTAACACATATCAAGAATCAAAATATCATTTGAAACATAGCTCACACATATTCACGTATCATATTCTCATATACCATGGTCCATGGTATACTTCCATTCATAAGTTCACAAACTCATTTTCAACATCGATCATCAAGACAATTCAAGTCATATAATTAACAAACAAAGTTGCACGCTAAAGTCTAGAACTCGAAGTGTTATTACCTTTGGTATTCTCCTCACAAGTTTTAAGTCCTAGCTCACAAACCACCGTGTGCTCCAAACCTTAACAAGCACACAAATATTATACTTAGCTTCTAAGATCACCTAAGATCTAAATCTAAAGCTTACAAATTTTCTTAACTTACTTATACTAAATGCAGGTGTTTTGCACAACAAAGATTAAGGAAACACAATCCCCAAATAAGTCCTCGAACTTTAAATAATTCAATTCAAGTCCTCTAACAATCTTAATTTCAACCCAAAGTTTCTATAATTCATAGTTTGGACCCAAAATCAAATTTTTAAGCATCATAACTCCTAACCCAACTTAAACAACTCAGGTCTCATGAAGGCTTATTTGATTTCTTATGGGCGTCTAAGGCTCCGTCAAACTCGTTAGCCTTAGCCTGGAATGTGTTGATTAAAAAGCTTCAGACGAAAGATGAACTGAGAAAAAGGAATGTGATTCCAAGTGGAACTGATGTATCTTGTGCAGTGTGCTCAATTTCTCATCTATTCTTCTGTTGCCCGATGAGTTGGTTAGTTTGGTGTGGTGTCTTGCGCTGGATTGGCTCTATTTCAGTGTTGCCCTGTGAAGGAAAACCTCATTTTATGCAGTTCTTGAACATCTGTTCGGGAAATAATTCGTGGAAGATGGTCCTTTCTCTGATTTTGATAGCTACAGTTGGGGCTATTTGGTACTCTCGAAATAGTAGAATTTGTAAAGGAGAGAAGGTTGATTGGAATAGGCTTCTTGACCTGGTCCAGTACAGGGTTTGGTTATGGTTAAAAGCAAAGGATGGCTATTTTAGTTACTCCTTGATTGAATGGATTTCAAATCCTGTCTCTTGTGCCGATGTCCTTTAGGCTGGCCAATTTGTCGGTTGGAGAGTTGTTGTGTTTGTCTTTGATTCACTGAACTTTGTATTGTTGTTGGCGGATTGAAGTATTTTGCTTTTGTCTTCTCCTAATGATTTTCTGGTCTCTACAGCTGAGTGGGTGGTGTCGTGGCTTTTGGGGAAAAGTTTTGAAGGGTCATTCCTTAGCATTTGACGTTACTGTGAGGATGGGACTTGGCAAACTTTGTTTCTGCAATGTTGGGTCTTATTCTTGTCTAGATGATTGAGGTATTTTGCCTCAATGGGTATATTCTTAGTTAGTTAGCGATTTAGTTCTCTTTGGAGATTCATTATGACCCCTAGAAAATTTGCAAAATTTTTCCTTTTCCAGGTTTTTTCAAGTGAGTTTTTCCTGGTAACTGGTAAGGTTTTAATGAGGCTTATTCTCTTTGGTCTTTTCTCGAAGGAGATGTCGAGCTCTCTTTGCCTGTTGGAGGCTCTCAGATTTTGTATTTGCTATTTTTTTCCCTTTATCTTTACACTTTCTCTTTCTCCTCTTGTATTGGATTGAAGTATCATTTGTACTTCACTTCAATATATTCATTTGGCTTCTTAAAAAAATCACCACATAACGAGTTTCACCAATTAAAATAGTTCCAAAAGTCATATGTGGGCCCTCGACCCTACCACTTAATTCACCAACAACATTAGCTTTTTCCCCAAATCACTTCTAAGGCTATTTGAAAACTTAAAAACATATATCAAAGCTCAAATAAAATTTTGTAAAGCCCCAACCCCATAATCAGTGTATGTTCGAGAATCAACATTGGCAAAAGGTGAGGTTTTTCTCACACAAACTTAACCAAAACTTACCTAAGACTTAGATCTAATACCAAGCAAGCAAACTAGCTTTTTAAAAAAAGATCTTCACCCAAACATCACCAATAAGCCACGGCCTTAACAAGAAAAAAGGCAAGATGAGATTTTTCTTTTAAACCAATAAAATACAAGGTATATCTAAGGCTAGATCTAAAGGAAAAATAAGCTTTAAGTCTCAAAATAACTTTTAACCATTAGATGAGTGGTTTGATACCTATCCCTTTCCAACCTAATTTTCCCTGGCATTTATTCATACAAGAAACTTTATAATATGCTAATATCTGGGTTTTTCAAGTGTTACAAAAACCAATATGGGTGATGCTCCAACTCAGACCAAACCAATTTTCCGTATGCTAATTTGGCGGTAGATGCTTTACAACCACACCAACCCCCAACAAAAAGCTACGAAATCTATTTGGATGAGGAATGATATTGTTGAAATTTCACAATTGCAAGCTACACCCACCAATCACAAGTACATAGAAGTGTCTCAAATCGATGAAACTAAGCCTTATATAGACTTGTTGGATAAACCCATCAACAATAATATGTCTGTTAATATCATTGATGAAAATTGAATTTAAAACTAAGACACTGTAAAGCTCTAATTTCCATTATTCCATTAAATCCCTAGAACCATAATCTTAAATTTTCACTTTTTCATCAGCGATATTAACAGACACAACAATGTTAATGGATTTATCCAGCATGTCAATATATGGCTTAATTCCATCAATTGGAGACACTTCTATGGACCTATCATGAATGGGTGGAGCTTGAAATTGTGAAATTTCAACGATACTATGTCTTATCCTAGTAGATGCCATAACTTATTTTGGGGTTTATTGGTGTTGTAAACCACAACATGCAAGTTACCATACAAAATGAGTTTGGTCTGCACTAGGGCATCACCTAAGGTGTTGGTGGTGTTCATGGAAAACCGTGCTATAGCATAGTGTATAGTTTCTTGTAAGAATAGAAGCCTAGAAAAATTAGGTTGAAAAGAATATGTATAGAGTCTCTGACTTAATGTCTCCCTTGAACAATATGAAAATTAAATATGGGTATTGAAAGAACGAGAATCAAAGAATACTTGGTTGCACAATATGTTGAAAAGAAGAGCCTGACTAATGTTGAAAAATTTATCAGATCAATCATGATGGTGGTGGTTTTGGGCAAGGGTGTGGGAAAGCATTGTTGGAGCGATTCAGTCACATCTAATCAGAGCTTTTTATAGCAAAAAATGTTTATGCATGTGAAATGTATTAATTGGTATTTTGATAAATACATTACTCACATATGTACAATGAGGGAATGAGTTAATGCTTTGAAAATTAATGAATATTTAATAACAATATGATATTTGAAACATTGATAAATAATAATTTTATTCACGCATATATCAAGTCAATTTTACACACACACACATATATATAGGTTCCACAAAATACTTCTTTAATTCCAATATATTTTGCCATAAATATTCGACACCAAATTTGAAATATATTATTTACAGAAAGTGATAAAAAAATTAAAAAATTATAAAGTTAATTTTTTTTCCTGAAAGTAAAATCATATTAATGAATTGAATGTCATGATGTACAACCCTCCTCAAAATGGGTCAAAAAACTAGCAACACTGGAAACAACCCAACCCAAGAAGAAAGAACAACAAACCCAGAAAGGAACCATAAAAAAAAAAGCCAGAAACCCCCCAAAGCTATGGTTTACAACTTCACCAATGGTATTTCCCTATTTCATGTTGTTTATCAGATCAATGCTTGCAAGTCTCCTTAAGAAAGCATGGGGTTTAGGTGTTTTTCTAGTTCCTTTTCTGGATTGGCTGTTCTTTCTTCTTGGGTTGAGTTGTTTCCAAGGTTGCTAGTTTTTGCACCCTTTTGAGGAGGGTTGCACATCATGATGCTCATGAATATAAGTTTGCTTTCGGAAAAAAAAATGTAGAACTTCATATTAACTTTTTTTTAACACATTCCTTAAAAATGTATTTCAAATTTGACCTACAATATTTATGACAAAATAAATTGGAATTAAAGTAGTGTTTTGTGGAGCCTTCACCATCATTATCAATATCAATCAATGAATGTATATAGACGTAAAATTGACTTGACCTATACATTAATAACAATATTAATTAGTTATTAATAAAATTTTACATTAATAATTATAATAATTACTAATTGTAAAAAAAATATTTTCTCGAATTTGAAAATAATTAGTATTAATATTTAAATAATTATCAATGCAACTTAAGAAAAAAATTAATGATAATGATAAAAACAAGTAATAGTAAAATTGACTTGAGCTTCACATTATAAAAATATTAGTTAGATATTAATAAATTTTGTATATTATTCACTATACAAAATACTAATTGTAAAACTTTTAATGAGTTTCTCATAATATTCATGACAAGTTGTGAAAGAATTAAAAATAATAATGATGATAATCAGTAACAGTAAAATTGACTTAACCTTCACATTAGTAACCGTCGTGTGGAACCAGGATCCTCTCCAGCAAGTTTTTTCATCCATCCACTCCTGCAATAATCATGACCGTTAGATGCATCTTATGGTCCAAAAAATTAACTACAATAAAACACCTTAAAAATAATTAGACATTAAATGACCACCCTTTGATGTATCTGACGGTGAAAAACTAAAATCCTATTCACGTTTCCAGTTTCTTCTCCCTTACATTCTTGTCTCTTTCTCCATGACTTCTCTGCTTCAATTTTGCGCCTCTTTCTCCATGATTCCCCCCATCTCCTCTGCTTTTTAATTTTGTTCTTGTGCCTTGCCAATTCTAATTCTTCCAAGTTCCAATTGCTATGTCTGTGAAATTAAAAAAAGTGGAAAAAAGGTAAAGTTGCAGGTACCAGTTCTTGGGTAACTGATAGAAAATACACATCTAATCTTGCGATGGTGTTAAGAAAAAACATCAGATCTCGACCTCCAAACCCATCGGCAGAGGGTGGGGAAGGTCCGAACTGCAGCGGCAACGAAGGGTGTTGAGGTTACCTAAGATCTAAAGTTAAAGCATACTAATCTTCTTAACTTAGACTAAATGCATGTGTTTTGCACAACAAGACTAAAGTCAAAGACGAAAGTAGACTTAAGTTTTAAGAAAGATCATTTTAAGGAAGCATAATTCCAAATAAGTCCTCGAACTATAAATATTTTGATTCAAGTCCAATAACATTTGCAAATATTTATTTCAACCCAAAGTTTCTATAATTCATAGTTTCAACCCAAAATCAAATTTCTAAGCATCAAAACTCCTAATACAACTTAATCAACACAATCATCAACACATAACAAGTTTCAACAAGTAAGATAGTTCCAAAATCCTATGTAAGCCCTCGACCCTACCCCTTAATTCACCAATAACATTAGTTTTTTTCTCAAATCACTTCTTAGGCTATTTTAACACTTAAAAACATATATCAAATCTCAAAATGAAAATTTGTAAATTCTCAATCTCATAATCATTGTATGGTCGAGAATCAACATGGACAAAAGATGAGGATTTTCACACACAATCTTGACCAAAAGTTACCCAAGACTTAGATCTAACACCAAACAAGCAAACTAGATTTTTAAAAAGATGTTTTCATCCCCCAATCACCAATAGGCCACGACCTCAACAAGAAAAGAGGCAAGATTTTTCTTTCAAACCAATAACATACAATGTATCTAAGCCTGGATCTAAAGGAAAAATAAGCTTTAAGGCTCAAAATCACTTTTAACCAAAAAGGACTTTTCAAGAACTCAAATTTTAAGCATAAAAAACATGTCAAATGATAGATCTAAACATTCTATACAACTTTAGTGAAGATTTTGAATCCAAAATCACTTTTCTATGGAATAACAACTTCTAAGAAAACAAATAATACAAAATGTAGATCTAGTGATGGTGAAAAACCTTATGAGAACTATTAGTTCAAAAGCCAAACTTTATAAATCTCTAACACACTGTCATTAACTTTTCAAAACCATTTTCACATTTTCATGAAGCGAAAGAGTAGATCTATAAGTTTAGTAAGGAGAAAAGTTTGAAATCTTAATTTTGAATAACCGAAAAACTCAAAACTCAAACTTTATGCATAAAAGTTACATCAAAGGAAAGAATATAAAAGGATTTACCTCTTTAGTGAAGAACACAATAGACAAAAGAAGTCTTGGAGGTGAAGGAGAATGGTCGAGGTGATGGTACAAGAAGAGGAAGGGAGAATATGAAAAGCTTTCTTTCTTCGTTTCACCATGTCTCTATTTAAGACCTCTCTCTCTCTCTCTCTCTCAAACCAGGCACAAATGGAAAATAGAATATCTCCCCAAACCTATGTATGCGACCGACCTTAAGGAGAGGAAGAAAGCATTGTTGGAGCAATTCAGTCATATCTAATGAGGGCTTTTTATAGAGGAAAGACGTTTTTGCACGTGAAATGTGTTAATTGGTATTTTGATAAGCATCCTACTCATAGATGCACAAAGGGGGAATGTGTTATTGCTTTGAAAATTAATAAATATTTATTAAAAATATGATATTTAAAACATTGATAATAATTAATACTGAACATTCTATTACTTTTTAATATTTTTTTATCACTTTCCTTAAAAATGTATTTCAAATTTGGTGTAAAATATTTATGACAAAATAATTTGAATTAAAGTAGTATTTTGTGGAACATCCACCATTATTATTAATATCATGAATCAATTAATATATATATAAATATATATATATATATATATATATAAAAGTATAATTGACTTGACCTATACATTAATAACAATATTAATAAGTTATTAATAAAATTTTATAGGAATAGTTATAATAATTACTAATTTGTTTTCTGATGTATAAAAAAAAATTACTAATTAAAAAAATTAGTTTCTCAAATTTGAAAATATTAAAAATTATTATGATCTAAATTTTCTTTATTAACGCAACTTAAGAAAACAATTTAAAAAATAATAATAATAACAAGTAAAAGTAAAATTGACTTGACTTTACATTATGAAAATATTAGTCAGATATTAATAAATTTTATATATTTTCATTATATTAAATACTAATTGTAAAAGTTTAGATGAGTTTCTCATTATATTCATGACAACTTGTGAAAGAATTAAAAATAATAACGATAATAATAAGTAACCGTAAAATTGACTTAACTTTCACATTAGTAACCGTTATGTGCTCCGAACTTTAACAAGCACACTAATATTGTACTTAGCTTCTAAGATCACCTAAGATCTAAAGCTAAAGCTTACTAATCTTCTCAACTTACTTTGACTAAATGCATGGGTTTTGCACATCAATGACTAAAGTCCAAAAGAAGCTAGACGTTAAGTTTTAAGTAAGATCCTTTAAGGAAGCACAATCCCCAACTAGGGTTTTAAATGGAATTTTAAAGGAGATTTAATCACAAAATCAAACCAAAATTTGAGAACCAATCAAGAAGGAGAGAAGAAGTTTTTGAAACCCTAGTTCGGCTAGGGCTAGCCGCGAGTTTGGGGTAGTACTTGGGGAGGAAGAAATGGTTTTTATGCTTGGCTCCAATCTTTCAATATAAATAGAGAACATTGGTCATTTGTTTTCCTTACACCAAAAACCTCTCCTACCTTCATTATCAACGTGAGCTCTATCTGTCTTCCTCTCTTGTTCGTTTTATTTTCTTTCTTCTACTTTCTTGCTTTTTTTTCTTCCTTGATCAAGGTGATACTGATCAATTCAAAGTATGCTCTGTGGTTGCGGTAAAAACTGATCTTCCATACCATAAAAAATAATCATTTGATTGAGAAATCAAGGAAAAGTTTTTGAAAATGATGTTTTCTTTAAAGTGTTCTTGAGGTGTTCTTCGATATTCAAAGTGAAATACTTTAGAAAAGAGGGTTCGACCTTGTGAAAAAGAAAGTTTTGTTTTTTCAAGGTTTTTGGAAGATTTTCACGTGATTTGTCAAATGAGTTATTCAATATTTCTTCAGTTATTATTTGTTGTTTATGAAAAAGTTTTTATTTCGACAAAAATTTCCTCACTTTTTTCGGAAAATGTTAAAGTGACTCTCGAGAAATCGAAAAGCACACATAAATAACACTCTCAAGTCCAATCTTGTTGATCAAAAGCAGAAAAAATTAAGAAAAGAGATATGTGATGGGGGTTTGTTTTGATTCACAGAACTCGTGTTCATGGAGGTTCGTGACTAGGAGGAAGAAGGTGAATCATGCAGTGACGAGTAGCAACGACTCTAAGAAGCAACTTGCGAAGGAGTTAACTATTCCTCTTCTCATGGCAAGATCTAAGTGGGTCAGATCTGGATTCATGTATTTTAGTTTAGAGTCTTTTTGGATTTGGGTTAGTTGGAAAAGAGATGAAGATAAAAAAGATAATGTTTGAAAGATGAATCTGTTTATTTTTTATTTTTTCTAGATAAGATGATGAAGATGATGACGAAGAATACGAAGGTTGATGAACATGATGAAGATATGCTGGATTGCTTTATATATTTATTGTTTATTAATTTTTTAAAATTAAAAACCATTTAAATATTGGATGGAAGTTGACAGAAAACCAAAATTGCAACTGTTAGTAAACGTGAGGAACGTTGTAGGCTAATAAATTTCAATAGGGACTATAACTGACAAATCGTGATAAGTGAGAGACCAAAAATGCTATTAAGCCTAAAAGATATTATTGAAATATAATAATTAATGATTAATAGTTGTACTTTTTTTTGCAACAAAAGATATTATTAAGTTGAAAAAAACTCCATGAGAACAAATCTCTCATGAAATAGAAATCAAGTAATTTTAACAACTTGGGTTGAAATCTGTTCAATTGATTTAGGTTCCTATTTATGGTTTATTGTTATGGTTTCGGTTGTGGAGGGGAGTGATTTACCATATCTTATCATATATACTCACTTGAGAGAGCATTGTTCCCTAGATGTTATTATGTTATTTAATCATATCTTATCATTTGAAGTTTTTATTCATTTATTTAACAATGTGAAAAATCAATATGAGTTGAGTTATGATTGTACAATCAACCATTTAACCTAATAAAACTTTTGCTTAAAAAAAACAATATAAAAAATCATTAGGTGAATGTGAAATATTTTAAATCAAATAATAAGATTTTGTTAAAAAATATTATACTTTTTATTATCAATCAAATAATTTTAACTAAAAATTATAAGAAGTTATGATTTTAATATCGTAAAATATTATTTAGTAAATTTAAATTTATTCATCTTTGGTTATAAATTATTTTCTCTATTATGTTTTTTTTTTTATATTAATAGATGAGAAAAACGAAAGCTCTCTCTTCTGTTAGGGCTTGGCTTCCTTCTTCTTCAGCGCCGCAACCATCCAACCAGGGAGGTGCGAACGACGACCACAAAGCTTCATCAGAAGACGACGAGGTAGATGAAGACGAGGCAGAGGGGGGGGGGTGAAGAGAAACAGTCGCGCAAGAGTGGAATGCCTAGTACAGAGAGCTCAACGTTATTTGTTGATGCGATCTCAGAAGCGGTGGACTATCCTTAAATTAGGGCCATGTTTTCTCAAATTGGAAGGATAGGGAAGATGTTTGTGCAACGCTATTGCAAGGTTGGGAGGAGGTTTCAGTTTGGATTCATGCACTTCTTGTCGAGGGTTCATGCCGAGGCTGTGGCGGCTCGGTGCAACAACTTCAAGGTGGGGGGATCTCATTTATCGGTGACGGTGTTGAGATTTCCGTTAGCGAGTGGCGTATCTTCATGGAGGCTTGGTGTGAGGGTTCTAGATTCGAAACAGAGAAAAGGGATTTCCGACTTGCAGAAGAGTTCTGATAAGGTTGGTCGCTCTCCCCCTTCCTCCTTCTCTTGGCATGATATCGTGGTTGGCCATCATAGAGTTGGGGCGTGGTCGTGTCTTGCAGCCAGAGGTAGAGTTGTTGTTCGCATGTTTGGGGAGAGGGAGCGAGGAGGACAAGAGGGTTCCAATAAATTTTCTTTTTTCCTAGGTGGATATTTTTGTTCGTTCTTTGGAGGTTCGGAGTTTTGGGACTGAGGCAAATAGGACACTGGACATTGCCCTATTCACTGAATCTATGTTTGGGAGGGTCTCGCTGGAGGCCTCTATTGTTCAGTCCAGTGCGGCGGTGGAAGATGATGGTTAGGGATCCTCCGGGGGTTATGACGATGGCGAGGTCGGCTTTGGCCCTTGGTAAACGTTTGGGATTGGTTTACGATTGTTCTGATGAGGTTGCACTCAATGGAACTGCTGATAACATAAGGACCCGTAGGTTGAGTTGACTGTTTGGTCCCTTTCAGCTTGTTCTGGTATGTCTAGATGTCTATATGGTTTTGGTCTGGGTGGGGTTTTCTTTTCGTGCGTTTTGCTTGGGTTTTTTGATTTGGGGTTGCCTATATTTGTGTGTTGGTTAGCTTTTTGATGTACTAACCTTCATTCTCCTTTTATATTCTTCCTGCCTGGCTCGCCAAGTAGCTTATATAATTCCTTTTGCTTTCAAAAAAATGTTTTCTCAAGTTATTTTTACCACTATCAAATAGATTAAAAAGCATATTTACAAAAATATTTTTCAAATGATACACACATATGATATAGTTGATGGTAAATACCTACTAGAGACATTTTTTTTTTAATTTTCAAATTAATTTTCTTAATGATTTATTCTTAAATTGTATTTTACAGTTAATTAATTTAAATTCTTAATATTGTTTACATATAAATGTATTTCTTCATTTTTATTTTAACATTTTTTTTTAAATTTTCTCAATTTATTATTAATATTTAAAAGTCTAACTATTTTTTATTATTACTTAATAGATTATTCTTTTATAAGGAACTCAAAAGTTGATATAGTGCAAGTGAAAGCGTTTTTGCTTATGTTTTTAATATAAAACTCAAGAGTGCTTTATATTAATGATGATGATGATTGTACGATTTTTTTATCATTAAAATAATTTTGTCAATTAAATTAATCTTGCACAATATTTTAGTTTAACTTTTTTATATTTTATAAAAAGGAGTGATACAAACACTCATTTCTACACTCTTTCTTTGATTTATTAAAATTCACATAGGTCTCACTTAATTGGAAATGAAACTCATGTATTTTTAGTATGACCTACATGAATTGTAATTAGTAAAAAATATTAGAAATAAAATGTCAACAAAATGTTACTGATAGTTAAAATCTTGATTTGTGGGTCCAAACTAATAGTGTGTTAAGTTGCTTATTCTTCTTGAACATCACAACCGATTGTCTATTATTAAAATTATAAGTCGTGACGTAATGATTAGCTAAGTTCATCTCTTTACCATGATGTTAGAAATTCAATCTTACCTATGGAGATGAAACGTATATTGTGGTTAACCGTTTACTGCTTAATAACATCACCCCAATGAGGTGATTAATCATTATTATCGACGATGGATACTCAGATACTTTGGACTCGCCCAAAAAACTTATGAAGGAAGCTAACAAAACAATTTACTTTCTGGCGTGCTGAACATAATTAATTGTGAGATATCACGCCCAGTCAAGTATAAACTCATTATTATATCATCATTTTATTTTTCTTAAAAATCAATTCTACCTAGCACACACAACTTTTTTATTTCAAGAATTGATTTTGACTATTAAAATTAGTTTTCAAATTGGGTTCTCAGCCAGCCACCGGTCCAACGCACCCTCCACCCCGGTTTACTTTTACCCTGTTCTTCTTCTTTCTCTTCTTTATCGTTTTGCATACTTTCTTTCTCTTTATTTCTTCACAACACACACACAGACACAACAGACCCACCCACAATCTTGGCACCGACCCGAATCGGACGAGTCAAGCTCCGAACTCGTTCACGTGTTTCTCACTCCGAGTCCACAATGAACACCGTTTCTGTAAGTTCTCCATTAACGATTCTTCTTCTTCCCTTTCTATTGATGCTTCAATCGCCATAGTTGGAGCTCTTTTAGCTACCGAACTTAGGGTTTTCATTTTCCCCAATTTTCCGTGAAGGGTTCTGATTCTTTTCCTTTTTCTGGTTGAAATTTTAGGGTTTTGAAGTATCTGCGTGTAACTTCGTTGTTGGGTATTGAGTTGGAGGTGGAGGGTGAAAGTTTAAATAGGGTTAGGGTTTTTCTTGAAAAAGAATTGATACTTGGATTAGGGACTTGGATTATTCCTAGGGTTTTGGTTTTAGGATAATGTGTATACTGTGTGTGATTCAGAAGTGCTCTCGCCGGGTTGCTACAATGCTGCCTTGGTTGGTTGTTCCGTTAATTGGTCTTTGGGCGCTTTCTCAGCTGCTGCCGCCGGCTTTTAGGTTTGAGATTACTTCGCCTCGTTTGGGGTGTGTTCTTGTGTTGCTGGGGACTCTCTTTTGGTATGAGATTTTGATGCCTCAGCTGTCTGCTTGGCGGGCACGGAGGAATGCTAGGATTAGGGAGAGGAAGAGGTTTGAGGCTATTGAAATGCAGAAGCTTAGGAAGACAGCTACTAGGAGGTGCCGCAACTGCTTGAATCCCTACAAGGATCAGAATCCCGGAGGGGGTCGCTTTATGTGTTCGTATTGCGGGCATGTCTCGAAGAGACCTGTTTTGGACCTGCCCGTGCCGATTTCGAATTCTGGTATAGTTAAGGACTTGGTTGGGAAAAGTGGCAAGATATTGAATAGCAAGGTTTGGTGTGAAAATGGGTGGATGTGCAGTCAGGAATGGTTGGAAAACAGCAATTGGGTTGGCGGGTCTATTCTTGGTAATCCTAGCAAGTGGAGGATGAATGGGAATGCTGGTATTTTCAGAGGAGATGAGCATTGTTTGACAGAGAGGTCTTATTCCAGTCTTTTGGTTTTTGTTTGCAACCTTTTGACATATTTTTTTTTGAGCATTAGATGGCTTTGGAGAAAGGCTTGTAGAATCAGTTCAAGGGAAGGAAGTTTATCTGATGCTGAACATAGAGCACTGTTAGCAAAACAGAGTGAGGATGGGGTGAGCCTCAATGAAAGTAGAGGGGAAAAAGCACGCAGGAAGGCTGAGGAGAAAAGACAAGCTAGAATAGAGAAAGAACTTTTAGAGGAGGAAGAGAGGAAACAGAGGGAAGAGGTTGCTAGGTTAGTGGAAGAGCGCAGGAGACTGAGAGATGAGAAAATGGAAGCTGAAAGAGATCGCAGTAAATCATTACATCCCAGCAAGGAGAAGGACAGTAAGAAGGAAGCTGCAAAGAAGCGCCAGGAAAAAAGAAGAGACAAAGACAAGGGGTCTAGTAAGAGCAACTCTGATGTAGAAGAACTTGAAAAAAAAGCTGGCAAGGAAGGTGAAAGAAAGCGGGACTTCGACAAGAAGGGTGAAAAGAGTGAAACTGATCGTAGAGAGTATCAGAAATCTGGGTCAGAGAGTGGCAAGGGACAGAGTACAAACAATGCACATGGTAAAAATGTTGCTACAAACAGTTATAACCGAGGAAGTAGTGGAACAAGGTACCTGGATCGTATGCGGGGCACCATTTTGTCTTCTTCAAAAGCATTTGGTTTTGGAAGAGGTGCTAATGTTCCCACCACTGTGGTGAAAGAAAGCAAGTTGAACAGTTCTGTAGATCATGTTCATACTGCTGCTAGCAGGAGAGGTACATGTCCTCCTGATCTTCCGATGGCTAAATCCAATTTAAATGGAGATGATAGGAATACTATTCACTCAGTAAGTTATCATGCTCTCTGTCCCTTTGTCTATGACTTTTATTTTATAGTACTGTTTTTCTGGCTTTATTGAAGGTTGATTGATATAGGATTTAGAAATACTAATTTCTATTTTCTTAGACTAGCATTATATCCAAATGTCTCCATTACTTCCTGGTTCTCTGTCACATTATAAACTTTCAGTATTTGAAATTTATGAAAATTATAAGATGCTTAGTTAATATAATTGCTTGTTATCTACAGTAATCTTAGGAAGTGCTTAACAAATTTTGTGAAGAAAACAACTTTACCATTAAGACTGTTCCCTGCAGGTTCTCCCAGAACCACCACAGGCATGGACTGAACCTAAAAAGTCATGGCAGCAGTTATTTACTCGTTCATCATCTGTTCCGAAATCCTCAAGTTCTAATGTAATATGCAGACCAAATTCCAAAAGTCAAGAAGCCAAAAGCCCTCCTTTATCTGGCCAGTTACCGTTCACAGAGTCATTTAATAATCCAATTCAATTTGGACTTCAATCACCATTTAATGTTTCTGCTTTTCCAAATGGATCAACCAGTTGTAGTCTAGGTTTTACTCCTGCCATTGAACCCCTATTTTCTCCAGTTAAAAATCCATCACATGACTTTAGACATGAAGAGCAAGAGCTTTTTGAAGATCCCTGTTATGTTCCAGACCCGGTATCTTTGCTTGGTCCTGTTTTTGAGTCACTTGATAATTTTCAGTTGGACTTGGGAAGTGGCTTTCCTCACTCTTCAAATAACCCATCCATTGGTTCTGATGTCCATAAGCCATCTCCAATTGAGTCCCCATTGTCACGAGAAAAGCATAGCTATTCTAATCAGTTTCAAAGTACTCCCCAGGCCCAAGACACGCATGCATTTCCTATGGATGGTGTGTCTGCAAATGAGAAGGGAACATGGCAGATGTGGAGTTCATCACCACTTGTTCAGGAAAGTTTAGGCTTGGTTGGTGGCTCAGGAAGCTGGCTTTTATCTTCACAAAGGAACTTACCCAACTATGTTGACTCTGTACTTCCATCACCTCAGAAGACTATTGCTTCTGTTTTTGACGAAGACAATAGCATAATTTCTAGTACTCATTCTCCACAAAATATTTTCCTTCCTAATGGTCGTAAGAGTGGCGGGACCATCAGCCCTATTACTTGTTCAAGTGGTTATGAGCCTTGGTTACAACAGAGTACTTTCTTCCCACAGTTGTCTAGTTGCCTTAAAGCTCAGGAGAGTGCTCAGAATGAAATGATATACAGGAGTCCAAGTGGATCTGCTAGCAGTCGTGTGCATGAGTTTTCTCCAGCTAAAATTTTGCCCAAGTGAGTAAATTACTGTTTGGTTTAAATTTTTCCTATATTGTATAGCAAATGCGTGCTGTATATGGGTCTGAGTTGTTGGAACATTTTAGATTGATGAATTTCTTTAACCAACAGATTAGAAAACAATATCCCCATTTTTTTCTCAAATGAATCATGGAGCTTGAGTATTGATTGATAATGTGCTTGTTAGAGGGGATTTTTTTTTTTGTTTCAGTGGTAAAATTATTTAGTGGTACATTTATAACAGGTGATGGAACTGTGATATGAATGCACTTTGTTTCTCTTTTTATCTACAATCAATGACTTATAATATTCTACATGTTATATTTGTATTTCATTTACATCTGACATGTTTATAAAAATTCTGATGCACTCTTGCAAAAAAATAATAATTCTGATGCATGCATATATGTCTGGAGTTATGGGTTGCTACAAGGCTGAAATCAGTCAATCGAAAATGTAGATACTTAAAAACCACCAGTCCATAACCTAGACATTTCTGAACTGAAAGCTTGTTTATAGAGGAAAAGTTAGACTCACACGCCAGGTGGAAATGTAGCTCGCAAATTTATGTTAACTCCTTTTAAAATGGGTGAAGTGCTTTTGATGCTTGTTGGTAATAGTTTCACTGTTTCACTAATTATATACTATATAATATAATGGGAAAAAGAGACATATAATGTAAAATGACAAAGGCATGTCTAGGAAGTGATAAATTGTACTGATTGGCAAGGTATATATTAAAAACTATCACAGCCGGTGTTTCTTCAGATAAGAATCAGGATCAGGAACAGAAAATTGAAGAGGGATCAGTGCTGAAGTGAATTCAAATAGATGCTTTCTACATGGGCTGATATGATTTTATGGCATATATAAAGATTTTCCTATGTTGTTTGGCATCTCTGTTTCCATGGACCATATATTTATACATACAAAATGTAATGTTACGTGTTCAATTGAAATAGAAACCTGTGGTGTAGATTATTTTCAAATAGGTATAATGTAACCAAAGAAATCATTGGATTCAGCTCCTAATAATCATTTTTTATGCTGTTTCAGTGCTGAAGTGAATTCAAATAGATGCTTTCTACATGGGCTGATATAATTTTATGTCATATATAAAGATTTGCCTATGTTGTTTGGTTTTTCTGTTTCCATGGACCATATATTTAACATACACAATGTAAATGTTACATGTTCAATTGAAATAGAAACCTGTGGTATAGACTATTTTCAAATAGGTATAATGTATCCAAAGAAATCATTGGATTCAGCTCGTAATAGTAATTTTTTATGCTGTTTCATTCAGTAAAAATGAATTTTGTTCAAGTTAAATGATTGTGTGGACTCATCTTTATTATCATATGCTGATTTGTTCATCTTTATTATCTTACATATATTCCCCCCTTTAAAAAACTCAGATGTCTTCAGTCGTAGTTTAACAGCTTGTGATATTTTTTACATTGCAGAAATGAATGGCCTGTACATGGTTCTGTGGAAAGCGTTGGGAAGTCATCATCTGTTTCAAGGCCCCATGATGTCGGTGTGCATCCAACCTCGGATGCAAAGTCATTTTGGTTAAATAGACAGTAGTGACATGGTACAGAGACTTGATAAACACAAATGTTATCGAGGGAAATAGCCTCCCTTTTTTTGGGGGAAGAGTTTAGAATATTGCACCTTCCTTTCTTCTTTATGGAGGAAGATTGATGTTTACTATGTAATAGCATCGATATGAATACATGTTGATGCATGCCTTTGAAGCAGGTAACGAGAGGTGTCCCATTTTGACGCCTATTTGCGCTTTGGAGAATTGAGGTTGAAATTCCCTCGCGTGTCATGATCTTAGGCTATGTTTGGCATGTCATTTCAGCTAGCTTATAGCTTATTTGACTAGCTTAAAACTTATTTGACTAGCTTAAAAGCTCTTCATAAGTGTTTGGTGAAGGAGCTTATTTTAGTAGCTTAAAGCTTTAAGCTATAAGCTATCTCAGGTAGCTTATAGCTTAAAGCTTATAGCTTATTAAATTTATTCTCATTTTTATCCTTATTATTTTATTAAAATTCTACCATTACCCTTATATATTTATAAAAACACTAAACTTATTTTCCCCTCACACTTACGTATGCAGTTTCCGCCACTATTCCCGTCACACCGCTGCGCACCACAAGTATTATAAATATTATATTAATAAAAATAAATATTATATTTTTAAGATGATATATAACTGTAGCTAATAAAAATATTTAAAGTGATAATAATTTTAATATTAATATTATATTGATATTAATGTGAAAATAAAGTAATGTTAAATATAAAAATAATTATACAAGTATGTCATTTTATGTCATTTTACAATTTCAGCTTGTTTAACAGCTAGTTCTACCAAACACTTTTGTTTCAATCACGTAGCTTTTCAGCTTTCAGCTAGCTTATCAGCTTTCAGCTATCAGCTAGCTTATAAGCTTTCAGCTAGCTTTTCAGCTTTCAGCTAGCTTATCAGCTAAACATGCCAAACATAGCCTTAATTCATGTCTCATAGTTTAGGAATCGAGCACGTTATCTTCGTCCATAGCGTTCAGAAAGTTGGTTGGGTGTGATTTGACCCAGTCTTACATCTCATCAATAGTGAGTTTTATCTTCCCCATTTTGCTTAATCCATTTTTGAGTTTTTGAATCCTTTATTCCACATGTTTAATGGGAAAGGATTGGGGAAAAGGGGATGAAATTTTGTTGCTACATTAGTAACAATACACGAGCATGCGCTGTGACGCTCTATCATTTCTCCTAGATACGGTGATTGAATTAGCTGAGAGTTCAAACTATAGAAGCGAAGCTAGGATACTGGTTTAAGGAGACCATATGCAAGTTTATACTGAGGACCTTTCCTGGATATATCAATATATAGTGTTACTTATAGCCTTGCTTTTATGTCTACCCAAAACTTCAAAGCCTTCCTTTTACAAAAAGGAGTTTCACCCAGAAAACTGGTAAGTACTCATAGGATACCATTTTAGAGAAACTCTTCCTCTCATTTGTGAGAGTTCTCTATTCTTTAAGTTAAGTTATTCTCTGTTTTTTGGTATTTTTTCTTAACCTCTTCTCTCTATCTCCACTTGTCATTTATGAGAGTTCAAAGAGCAGTGTGTCTAGTATCTTTATTATTGGTTAAAAATCAGAAAAAACTGAGCTCAACAGTGTGCTAGTCGAGGAAGTGTAACTACCACATTAGCGGCTTCTCCTCCAAGGTCAAAAAAAGTGTTGAAGTTCAAAATATGAATATTTACTATTCGTATGTTTTGTTCCCCCAATACTTTTCTCGTTGATAGTGGTGAGTGGATATTTTTTCCCCACTTGTTTAACGTGTGAGCAGGCGAACCTGATAATCTGATTTGAATATTTACTATTCTAGTTGTTGAGTATTTGTTTAAAGGCTTAATCAAGTTTTTGGTCCTCAACCTTTGCCATAAATATGGCTTTAGTCCCTCGCCGGAGTAAAGGTGGGGATTCGTCCCCAGTTTTTTGCAAAATGATTGGCTTTGGTCCTTCCGGCCGGCTAGGTCAACGCCGGAGCTCCGGGAGCTGATGTGGCCTTGCCACGTCAATTAATGAGTCCAGTTGGCTTTTTTCTTTTCTTTTTCATTTAAAAAAATTAAGAAACCCATAACAACATTAATTCTTAAATCCCTAATTAACAAAATCTAATCCCTAATTAACAATTCCTTAAATTACTACTAAATCTGAACCAGACAAAATCTCTAATTTAAATCCAGATTCAATCACTTTATTAAACCCTTTCATCATCCCTTTTCATCATTCATATGCGTTTTCTCACAACATTTTCTCACAACAAACCTAAGCACTGGCTCATGGTAAGTTATTAGCAAGCTGATTCAGAATTCATTTACAGCCTTGATTCAGAATTCTTGAAGTACATACACTCTTCCAGAAAAACCACCACCCCCAAAATCACCCAATAAAACCCAAAATCAACAACCCAGAAAACTCACCACCACTCCCAAAATGCAGATCTGAGGAAGAAGCCACCAATAGCCACCACACTCTTCTCCCCTCCACGTCACGATTTCCCCCTTCATTCGGACCCATCAACCTCCATCGAACCTACAGATCCAAGACCACCGCAACCACCCCCTTTCTAGAGGATGAATGTTTTAGAAATAATTTAAATAAAAAGATTGTGATGTTTGGAGAATGAATGTTCTAGAAATAATTTGAAGACGATGGTGGCAGGATGTTTGGGGAAAATGAAGAACCTGATTAATCTGTGTTTTCTGGGTAAAATGATGAAGATGAGGATAAAAGTTTTTGAAGAAGATGAACATTCATCATTTTCTAGAGTTTTGTTTTTTAATTATTTTTTTATTAATTTAGGGTGTTTAATTAGTGTGTCTTAATATTTTTATTTTTTAATGAAAAAGGAAAAATAAAATCCAGCGAGACTCATTAATTGACGTGGCAAAAGCCACGTCAGCTCCCGGAGCTCCGGCGTTCCGGCGTTGACCCAACCGACCGGAAGGACCAAAGTCAATTATTTTGCCAAAAACTGGGGACCAATCCCCACCTTTACTCCGACGAGGGACTAAAGCCATATTTATGACAAAAGTTGGGGACCAAAAACTGGATTATGTGGAGACATACCAAAAAAACTAAGGGAGTTGATACATACACTACTCATATCCCAAAACTCACCACACCAACACCAAGTAATTTCCCAGAATATCCATGTTTAAAATCTGGAACACATTTACTTTTTCACTTTCTGAAATTTGAATGCGGTATCAGGATTGATAATATCGGTCCTTATACTAAAAAGCATTATAGCTATGCAACTGGAATTTTATTACGGTCAAAATAAACATTCATTAATTAGCCACAAAAGAACTATATCCGTGGTAAGATGGGGCATAAAATCCGTCAGATACTCCTCAAAATAAGCTTTCATTAATTGGATCTTAGTGGTAGGGGCGAGGATAACTGTCCGAAACACAAATGAAAATTGCACTGTCAAATGAGATAGAAAAAAAAAACTGTTACATACAATATAAATTGGACATGACGAGTGAAATTTGTTACCGACGAGGATAACTAGACTAGAAACAAAAAGAATAAAAAAATCCGACCTACCGGATTCGAACCAGTGACCTAAGGATATCTATTAGGAATAATTCCAACTACAGTCCTCCGCTCTACCAACTGAGCTAAGGTCGGTTATGTTAGAATTTCTCTTATATATTATTATATTGTAATAATCATAAGAAGCCACGACTTGACGGCACGTTGATATATATTTTTATACAGACTTTACAGCGTACCTTTTTATTTAAATATTCAACTACATTTTTTTATCTTGCGTCATTTTCACCTTCCTTAAAATGTGTAATGATAATATTAGTATCACTCTTAATTAGTTGAGGAAAATCAAACAAAGAACTAGAAGAAGTCTACATCCCAATTCATGGATATGAAATGTTGGTGAGGAATTAAAATTTCGTGGATATAAAAAACCCAATTCAAGCTCTTGACTATGAAGTTAATCATTTGAATATACTAAGCTCTTGACTCCTCCTTAATTTCTTGACTGAACTTTTCCTGCATCTTCATCACCATCAACAGTGGTCAGTGGGCAAATTGCAAACCACTTCCATAATATCCTGAATATTACCATCTTTAACACGGTCTAAGAGATCTAACAGTTGTTCAGCACACTTGAACACTACGTTTTTCATATGTGCATGTGTGGGTGTAGCTAACGCCTTTTGAGATATACGAAACCACCGGACGCCTTTGGTTTACTCCTCTTATGATTTTTTCAATCTAAAACCTCCCCTGCTTTTGTATAAATTTATACTGTTCGTAAATTTCGTTGTCGTACTACATAACCACACTCTTTTGTTAATTAATTATGTTTACTTAATAACTCATGACCCTCTACCCTTCATTTCTCTTTATGATATATCATGCCATTGATTTTTACTATATAGATACAATAGTTCTGAATTGCTTCTCTCTAACCTTCTCTCTCTCAATCTTCTCTCTCAACTTCCCTTTGGCGAGATCTAGGGTTATCTGCTTTTATAGAAATCTCACTCAACTCGAATAAGATTGCCTTATGATATTTGTGGTTAAAAAAAACAACTACTCCAAACTGATCCATATTAATAATTTAAATTTGCATTACAATACACTGATTTTTTGGCTTACAAAAAGAAACAATACACTGCAAAATGCAATAGAGATCAAGCCCTTAATTTGCACTATAATATGTTTCAAAGGGCCAAAATATATATTTCAGTTGACTTTCTTGCAGTCATTCCTAATCTGGCCGCTAGAACCAGTGAGGGGGCTGAGGTTCCCCATTTTAACCATGGCATTGGCGAAGTCGGTCAAGAAACTCGCAGAATCACTGCTATAACCATTCACATCAGAGTCTGTGGATCCTCCATTGAAGAGCTCTTGATCTGAGTGGAAGAGACCCTTTTGGCTCTGCAAGTTCTTGAAGTAAGAGTTGTCGAAGCTATTTTCACTGGTTGTGTCAATAGGGGACAAATTGTCGTCACCACCCGTGCTAGGACAATTTGCTTGCAATGATGTCGCAAAGGTGGAGTTTATGTTGGTGTCGTTGTATATCCTTGTTCTGAAGCTTGTGCACCTACCTTGTCCAATTGTGTGAGACCCTGAAATAGATTTTACATGTAAAAGTTAATTGCATATTGCCATATAGGTAATCAATTTATAATATTTGATCATTGAGAAGTACTCTAATGATATCCACTAGTGAATGCATTATCGAATTCCTGAATCCTGATAGACTCTAATAGAATCTTAAGAATTTCGGTCAAGGCCTACAGAAATTCAGTTTAAGTTGATAATCCTACATTTTATGAGCACTTTTAAATATTAGCAATATTATCTCTAGTTGTGGTAACTTAATACATAATTATATATATATATATGTCCGGTATATAATGGTGTTTATTTTTTAAATGCATCTAGCTTGCTACCTGATAGAGCAACCATTTCTTTGGCAGTGAAGTCTTTGTTAGAGAAATCAGAGATAAGTTCACTTAAACTCGAAGTTGGACGAGGCAAATCTGAGTTTGCAGAACTTAAACTTGCTGTGGTTGAATCTCTTCTGCCCAATTGCACTGTCCAACTAGTTCCTCCAAGCTGCGAGAAAATTGTCCAATATTAGTAATTAACTCAAAGGTTTTATTCTATTATACAATGATTGAACGATAAAATTAGTTCCTAAAAGTATTAATGGGTGTTGCTCATTTGACAATTCACTCTCTACAATATGCTTTTTGAAATATATATTTACTTACAGCTACAACTGAGTCTCTAGCAGCTACAGCAACGATATCAGCACAAGAGACAACACCAGGGCACAAGCTCTCCACTTTAGACTTGATGGTGTCTATTACATCATAGCCTCTCACTGAATTAGCATTGGGACCAGCTGTCTTCTCACCTGTGAAATTCGATGTGTCATCCAACAGTATTGATGCATCACATCCCTGAAATCAAAGACAACATATAGGGGGAAATAAAATTAGAATCAATTTGTGATATGATTGGATTTAGTTGTCTTTTTCAACTAAAGAAACCTCCTAAAGAAAGAAATACACGCATGTTTTTTGGTCATGTTTGCCAAGTCTTTAACAATAAATAAATAAGTAAAAAAAATAATAATAAAAGGTTAGCCACTGGAACAAATGCTGGTGGAAAATAGAAGAAGCGTTCAACATATATAGATGGTTAAATATTAATTCTTTTAAACAATATTTAGGATGGGTTTAGATAAATAATTTATTTTAATATTTATAAGAATTCATATAAGCAACCAATGTTAGAAACTTTTCCATTTCTTTTATGACTATTTTTCCTATGCAGTAATATTTAGTTGATGCTATCTAGAAGGATAGCTCAAGAAAAAGAGTTGAGGACATGCACTAGAGATCGATTTCTATAAACTTCTTTATCAAAAAAAAATTAGCTGATGAAAATAATTATTTAGTACATGTTATTCACAACACGCTCATTATGTGTTAAAAAGATTTGCAGATAAGAGATTTTATCATGTGAGCCAAATTTTCTTGATACACATTACATAGACAAAACCTAACTTATAAAAGTTTGATAAATTTATTAAAATAAGCTTAGAATAAACTATTTTAACAGTTTAACCATGCATACACTTTTTAGATACTTATGCCATAAGAAAACTCAAAAAATATGCTTAATTAGTCAATAAGAGACTTTTCATTAATTTGAAAAAAAATTACTTTGTTTACACTTTATACACCTCCACTTTCAGAGAGAGATGGAAGAATAAAATAGAGATAAATGAGAGATATGATGAAAAAGAAACGAGAGCTAAAAAGATAAAAATAATAAAAATGAAATGGAAGAGAAACATCTGTATAAATTTATCAGAAGTCGTAAAACACTTAGGTTATTATCATGTCTACAAAATGAGTTACGAATTTTCAACTTCTGTGCATCGTGACTTTCATTTTTCTTTTGCTGTTGTTGTTGTACTTGCATAGCACTTTCATTATGTTCAGCTACTAAACACAAAGAATACGAATATATTGAGAACACATTTAGTTTACTGTAAGAATACAGTAAATAATTACACATCTCCAAGCATTTTTTTTTGAAGTAGCAAGATATATTTTATTGTTATTATATTTCAACAAAAAAGTGTTAGAGAATTTGATATTTTTTTGTTTTTATACTTCTTAACGGTAAATCAACCGGATTCTGAGAAATGCATGAACAAGATATGAAAATAAGAAATAAGGGGATGTTGACTTGCTTGGACGAAGCAATCATGGAAATGAAGACGGAGCAGGGAAGCTCCCATGCGAGCCTCATTGTTGACAGCAGTGTCTACTTCTGTCTTAATGGTTGAAAGCACGTTCGGACATGTAGTGGAGTAAAAATCAGAGGATAATTGAGCTGAGGCTATACCAATATTAAAGCATAAGAATATGAAGAAGAAGAAGCGAAGTTTCAAGGTTGGAAAGGTCTTAGAGACTGAACTAGGCTCAGCCATGGTGGTAATGGGAATTGTTCTACACTTAATTTTAGAAGAAATTGGAAGGAGAGAGAGAGAGAGGCTTATGATTAGTTGCTATATAGCTTGTTGCTATGAAGTCGTGAAATGTATTGCATTATATATAGAAGGTATAGTTTGAGTTTTTCTCTGGTCAATATGTGCAGCTAATGAACACTTGTTTGAATTTTTCTGCATGTCGTGATTTTTCTATTAAGGCTTTGTACGCCAGGCACAAGTAATCATATGTTAAACCCCAAAACATCCACGTCCTAGTGGAATATTAGTTGTTAACTTGCTTTTGCACACACAAAAATTGAACTCCAATCATGTCTTGAGACTAATTCTCTAATACTCTAAGATCGATCATATTAAAGTAAATATATTTCCCATAACAAATGTTTTTTCCTAATAAATGTGTTAAAATTTATTGCTACTAACTAATTTTAATTACTTCTTTATTTCTAAAAGAATTGGTAAAAATGATTTATAATAGACACAGGGAAAGTATTTATAAAAACATGGTTCATGATTAACCTATAGAACTACCTAGAGGGGCCTAAACCAAAGAACCCTAACTTTAGAGGTGACGGCAGGAGCTGAAACCTCGATATTATTTGATGGAAAACACTTTTAGTTCACTCTAAAGGATGGAAGGAGGCGACAGGAGCTGAAACTTCGGTGTTATTTTTTTATTTAGGGGTGTTTTAAAACAACTTTAGAGGGACCAAAAACATATTTAAGCCTTAAAATAAATTGTACAACGTAATTAATATTTACTGATTGTAAGAAAAAAAGATGAAGCTTTTTAGAAATTTAACAATTTATGTGTCTGTTATCCAATTGCTAAAGCTTTTGAGATAATTGGTTAATGACATGATATAAGAGTCTTCATGACAAAGTAATCTAAGACTTTGTTTGGTTGGGTGGAAAGAAAGGGGAGGGAAAGAAAACACGGAAACCTTAGTATAAATTCATGCATCGGTTTCCGTGTTTTCTTTCCCTCTCCTTTCTTTCCACCCAACCAAACATAGCATAAGTTTGATCATGGTAAGTGAGATTGTGGTGTTGTGGATTATTCACGCTTTCAATCTTAAGTGAGGCTCTTGCATAATTGAAGTGTTAGAAATATAACCATTTATGTGTCCCTTAACTTCCACTTTTGGGATGATTGATTCATGAGAAAGCGAACAGCAAATTTTTTTTTAAAACAAAATTCATTTAATTACTAAACTAACTTATAACAATCCTCTCAAATGGAGATAATTAAAATGGTTAGAAAAGATTTTCAATTGAAGCCTAAAATCCAACCTCACTATGTGCCACTACCCACAATAATTGCCATATTCGTTTAAAAAAGAAAAAAAACACAATGACCACATAAAGTATCCAAACGTTGAATTTATTTTGCAAGTGTTAGGCTGAAAGTTCTATTTTTCCAAGCGTTGACTTGCTAATACCCCTTCCCTATTTGAGCGAAATATTGAAAGATATTTTTGCTTCTGGGTTTCTCGAAACATTTGAGACCATGAAGCGAGTAAATATCTTTTAGCATTTTCTGGGGATTTTAGTATTGTAATATCTTGAAAATAACTCTAAAGTATAAAGGATTATATTTTATTGTATGAGAGATTATGAATAAAGTATGTTTTTATTTTTTGAATGTGGAATAAAGTATGTATTTAAAATCTTATTTTGTGTTTTAAAATGTCCTAACCAATGATAAAGTTTTCAAAATTAATTATCAATGACGTCATTATACCTAAAGTTACAGAAGAGAAAAAAATTTCCTTTCATCTAAGAATGTTGGTTTTTTGAGGGAGGCCTAGGCTTCCGTGATTTTAAGTCTTTTAATATGGCTTTGGTTGGGAAAAATTGGTGGCGCATTTACACTAGGCCAGAGAGCTTGATGGCTCGCATCTTCAAGGCTGTTTATTTCAATAACTGTGACCTACGTTTGGCTAAAAAAGGGTTTCGTCCGAGCTATGCATGGACTAGCATCATGAAGACCAGTTGGGTCTTTGAACGAGGGGGAATGTGGCGTATTGGTGATGGTTCACAGGTTAATATTTTGACTGATACTTGGGTGCCCAGTGGAGCTTCTATCGCTTATAGGCAGGACCTTTTTGATGAGTTAGCTCTATCCAAGGTGGCATCTTTAATTGATCATGATAACCATTGTTGGAAGAGGGACTTAATTGAATATGTTTTTAGTCCAGCTACAGCAGAATTGATTTTCTCCATTCCTTTGAGTATTCATGAAGGCTGTGATGTGCTCTTTTGGCCTACTGCCCCAAATGGAATTTATTCCTCCAAGGAAGGGTACAAATTCTTGCGGATGCAGCTATCCCGCGATACTCCCTCTTCTTCTTCCTCCCCGGCTGCGTTTGGTCACGGATTCTGGAAAGATTTCTGGAACTCTGAGGCCTTACCACGGTGTAAGGAGACGTCTTGGAGAGCGGTGTTGGGCTATTTGCCACTCAAGGAGAAGCTTTTCATGCGCCATATTGATGTGGATCCAGGCTGTATTTTATGTGCAGGCGAGAATGAGACGGCAAGGCATCTCTTCATGCACTGTCCTGTTGCCCGTCAGGCTTGGTTTGCCTCGCCTTTGTCCCTGCGTGTGGACCGGTTTCAGTTCTTGGCGGATCTTTGGCGCTGGGTCTTTGAGGTGGGTGACAACGACACTATGGCGATGGTGCAGTCATTGATCTATTCTCTTTGGGAGGCTCGGAATAAGCTCCACTTCCAGCAGCGAGCATCGTCCACGGTGAGCATCATCTGGAGACTTATGAGCTTGCAGGCGGAGGCGCGGGTTGACGCTAGCATTACAACCGGGGCGGTACATCCAGCGTCATGGAGTAGACCAGAATCAGGTACAATCAAGTGCAACTTTGATGCATCTTTTCGTGATGGGGCCTAGCTGGTTTGGGTATGGTGGCGCGGAATAGCGAGGGGGAGGTGATGGCAGCGGCGTGTTCTTTTCCTGTTTCTGTTAGCTCCCCACTCCTTGCCGAGGCGCTAGCCATGAGGTGGACTATGCAGCTCGCGATTGACCTGGGATTCCGTCTGATTTCTTTGGAGACTGATTGCCTACAGTTATTCACTGCTTGGAGGAAACATGAGGATGGATGTTCCTACTTGAGTTATATTATTAGTGATTGTCGTACTTTAGTTTCTGCTTTTGATTTAGTTGCTGTTTATTTTGTTCGTCGCACAGGTAACACTGTTGCTGACTTTTTGGCTAGGAACGCAGACACTTATGCCAATTTGGTATGGGTGGAAGAGGTTCCATTGGCCGCTGCTCATTTGGTTGATTCAGATGTACTAAACTCTTTGCCTATTGGCCATTAATCTACTTTCAGTTGAATTTCAAAAAAAAAAAAAAAGAATGTTGGTTTTTACTTTTTATGGTAAATAACGAAAAGTATAATAGAAGCTTCGTAGTAAGAAACTTGGTAGCGTTGGAATATAGCAAGAGATCCGACATATTTTCTCTAATAATCAAACAAACACGGCATACGTATTTATGTATGCTGGGAATGAGATCGCCCACCACCCACGCGCACGAAAATTCTGCGTACCTTGACCATGCATGCATTATGTATGTAGTAGATCATATTTTATTTATTTTTGGAAGCAAAGTCAATCACGCGGAGATATAGTGCCAAGTCCACTTAGGATGACAAAGAATTTGAGACATAACATAACAGTATGAGTTAGTGTTCATTAAAATTTATTTAATTAGAAATTAAAATAACTTTTGTATAGAAAATTATATTAGTCGTTTATATAAAAGTTTACATTAGGGCTGTCCACAAGTTTTTGGCCCGCTACTAAAAAAGGCCTTCACGGTTCGGGCGGGTCAGGTGGCGGGTTGAGGGAAGGGGGAAAACCGACTCCAGTTGGTTTGGTTCGGTCGGTTACGGTTTGGAGCCCAGTCCGACCGAACCCAATATAAAAAAAAACTTTAGCCGGCCCAAGTGAAGCATACGGCCCAAATCCCCAAACCCAAACTAAACCTAATATCTGGCTCCTCTCTCTTTCAGACTTTAACTATTCCCTTCTTCTTCTCTCAAACCCGCCGCCACCACCCTTCTCCTCTTCTTCTTCTCTCCAAAGTCCAAACCCTAGCTTCTCGCCACCACCACCCTTCTCCTCATCCTCTCAGCCGCCACTTCGACATCTCCATCACACATCTCATCTCAGAATCTCCTCACACATCTCAAACCCTAGCCACTCCACCACCACAGTGCAACTGCATGGCTTCTTTCCTCACACATCTCAAACCTTAAGCCTCTTCTAAGATGTGAAATCGCTTCATCCTCCAGGCTTCTATGATCCGAAAGAGTTTGTTCATCTTCATTTTGCCTCAATCGATTCTGATGTGAAATCGCAAGGATGAAATGAACAATCTCTTTCGCATGAGGAAAGCAATGGAAAACTTGTTCTTGGTAAGTTGGTATCTCCGGATCTGATATGACATCGATTCTATGTTGTTCTTGGTTTAATGAAATTTAATGAAATTACTCAAATTAGGGTTCTATCTTCTTCATCTTACTGATCTTTGCAAAACCCGATCGAACTCGCCCGACCCGTCGGTTACCCGACCAACCCGAAACCGACCCAAACCGAAACATGTCACGGTCGGTTACGGGCCTAGTTTTGTGTCATGCGGGTTCGGCCGGTGGAGCTTTTTGGGCCCGAACCCGACCGATGGACATCCCTAGTTTACATTTAGCTAGAGGTGATATATATGAACCTTCACTTCTTATATATAAAAGTTGAAGCTGAGATAATAGATAGGAATAAACAATGGTTCAAGCTCAGGAATCTCAACAAACATTTTATAGTTCTGACAACTTCTTTTTACAACAAGTGAAAAGTGTTGTTGCAAAAAATGTAAATATCCAGCAAATGTGTATTTTATGCAACACTACTATTCTAACATTGAATAAGTGTTTTGTTAAATTTAAGTGCCAACACTCTTGACCTGTTAAATAGTAAATTATATGGGCTAACATCTCATAAGTGTTGCTTGAAAAAGAAATTAATACAAATTATTTTAGAAAAAAATTGTGTAAACAAAAATTATATCACCCAAAAGGACGAAATTAGAATTCGCTCCCATAAAGCTTCAGCGTCCTCGGGTTTTTGGCTAGCTTTGTCATAAATATCCTTCAAGCCTTAGCAAGGTCGTCACAACACTGACACCGATTGGCTTCACACCATAGGGTTTAAGGAAGGTACACTTCCATTAATAATGGATTCACTCTTCTCCTTATCTCTCTATATGTGTGTGTGTGGATATAGATTTAATGTTGTCTTATGCTTTCAAAAAACAATATTTGAGGGTAATGACACAAAATTCTTGGTCGGAAAATTGGTTAGGGAATGGATCACTAGAACTTAGATTTCAAAGGTTGTACATCCTGTCAAATAAAAAATTTGAAAGTGTTAAAAACCTTGGCTACTGGATCGGTGGGGTGTGGCACTAGGTGTTCAAATGGCGGAGGAGCCTTCGAGGTAGAGAGGTGTTACAGATAATGATCATGGTGGAATAGAAACTTGATAAGTATGTGTGGAAGTCAGATGGGAAATGAGTTTTTTTTTTGATAAGCAATGATATGATTAAAAGGCACAAGGGGTGCCCACCCAATTACAAAGAAAAGCAAAAGAATGGGTAACAATCGTACAAAAAGAAAGATAAATCACCTAGAGTGATTTAAGCAAAAGATAAGGACAATATACAGGGCAAATAACACCCAACCAAAATAAGAGACCCCACTTAATGTCAAAAACCACCGCCAAACTCAGAGAATTTTCCATCAGTGCACCGCTTGAATGCATATAATAGGTTGTGCGATCCATTCGTATAAGGAGCAATGAAAGCCACGGGTTCTCCCTGATAACCAATGCCACACGCGGGTCTGTGCTCTGTCAAATAATTCCTCCAAATGCAGTTCTCCTCCATTGAAAATTAGACCATTTCTTTGCATCCACGGAGACCAAGTCATTGCAAGCCAAATCATCCTATAAGTTGCATTCTGTTTGGTTGTGAGACAGGGCCAAACATGCTGTAAAAAATGGTCCCTGCAATTTCCCGGGTTCATCGACATCCCTCCAAGCCAGCGATAACATTTTGCCCATAGATTAAGGGTTATTGAGCAGGTTGTAAATAGATGGTTTGAGGTTTCAATCTCCTGTTGGCATAACACACAATTCAGATTTGTTTCAACAGAAATTACTCTTCTCTGCTCCAGGTTGGATTTAGTTGGCAATCTGTCCAGCATCATTCTCCAACCGAAAACGCAAACATTGGATGGAGCTCCAGATCCCCATAGCAGGTTGAAGATAGAATCAGAAGTCTCAGAAGGAAATCCTTTGATTAGATTGTATGCTGATTGCACTGTGAAGAAGCCACCTTGTTCTGGCACCCATCTCCATGAATCTGTGGTTCCATTCCGCAATTGCACACCCGCAGTAGTTCTTTTGAGATCCTCCACCAACAGTGCCTCACGCTCACTTAGGTTCCTTCTCCATCTGAATAGCCAAGTTACTTGTCCATTATCCCATTGACTCATATCCCTAACATTGGCATTCTTTTGGGTTGAAAGATGAAAGAGCTTCCTGAATCCAGAATTGAGTGGTTCATTCCCGCACCAGATATCTTTCCAATATCTTACCGTATTCCCACACCCAATCTTCCGCTGCAATCCCGCATCAAACCAGCAGTTATAAGGTTCAGGTTGGAAGCATGCTTTAAATAGATCACGCCACCAAATTGAGTCTTTGCTCTCGGAGTTTAATCCTACCGTCGCATCTCGATTTCCATAGCATGCCCAAATAATCCTATTGCAAATATCACTATCTCGCTTCAAAAGCTTCCATCTCCATTTTCCCAAGAGTGCTAAGTTGAAAGAGTCCCAATCCTTTACCCCCAAACCACCCTCCTATTTTGGTCTACATATTGTGTCCCATTTTACCCACGCTATCTTTGATGTCGTCTCATTACCGCCCCAAAGGAAATTCCTCATTGTCCTCTTTGCAGCCCTCAGAACACCCTTAGGTATTCGGAAAAAAGATAGGAAAAAGAGTGGTATTGCCGTCAACACACTGTTTATTAAGCACACCCTTCCACCGAAAGACAAGGTCTTTTTCTTCCAAGATGACAACTTCTTGCTTAATCGGTCCAACACCGGTTGCCAAAAAACCGCTCTTCTATGATTGCCACCAATTGGAATGCCAAGATATGTAAATGGAAGGTTTCCAATTCTACAATTCAAGATAGCAGCAAACATTCTTAGTTCATCCCTAGGTACTTTAATTCCCACACAACAAGTTTTCAAAAAGTTGACCTTTAAGCCCGAAGCAAGCTCAAAGCATCGAAGAATGCTTTTCCATGAGAGAACGTTTTGTAGAGATGCTTCCCCCATGAGAAGCGTGTCATCCGCAAATTGAAGGATTGCCACTTCAACCTTCTCAATCTCTCCCACCTTTACTCCCACTACTTTGTTAAGCTCCATAGCCCTCCTTACAAGACCCGTTAGGCCTTCTGCCACGATCAAGAAAAGGAAAGGTGCTAGTGGGTCACCCTGTCTGATTCCCCTCCTCATTTTGAATTCATCCCCTGGGCTTCCATTCACCAAGACCGAAACCGAGGCCGAGGACAAGCAACCATCAACCCACTTGATCCACCGTTCACAAAAGTTCATACGCCTCATCATATATCTCAGAAAGCCCCAATCCACCGTGTCATAGGCCTTTTCAAAATCGACTTTGAGAAGAAGAGATGGTGTTCTCCCTTTCTTTGTCGCATGGAAAATTTCATTTGCCACTACCACACCATCCAACATGCTACGACCTCCTAGGAACGCGGATTGTTTCTCATCAATGACCTTAGGTAGCACACATTTCAAACGCTTAGCCAAAAGCTTGGCCACAATCTTGACCAAGCAACCAATGAGAGAAATAGGGCGAAACTCATGTAATCCTTGTGGTGTCGCTACCTTTGGGATTAAGACAAGAAAGGACGCATTGCATCCTTTTGGCCAAGATCCATTCACCCAGAAATCTTCCACCGCCCTATGGATATCCTCCTTAAGAATCTCCCAAAATTCCTTAATAAATTTGAAGTTAAAGCCATCTGGACCTGGGCTTTTGTTGCCATCACAATCCCACACCGCCTCACGGATCTCTGCCACAGATATGTCTTCACACAAAAGTTGATTATCCTCCTCTGATATCCTACTAAACATCACACCATCAAGAGCAGGCCTTAGGAGATTGGGTTGAGTTTGGTATTTATCTTCAAAGAACTCTTTTACCCTTCTCTTAATCATGGGCACTTCTTCAACCAAGCTACCATCCATGAGTAGCCCAACTAACGAATCCGATTTTCTCTTCCAGTTTATTATTGAGTGGAAGTATTTAGTGTTCATGTCGCCTTCTTTGAGCCAATTCAATCTAGACTTCTGACACAAGATTGATTCATTCAGTTTTGATACTCTCCAGAATTCTGCTTGAACTTGTTGTCTTTCCTTAGCCTCCTCAATTCTTAAGCCCACCTCTTCAGCTAAAGCATCTAGTTCGCCTAGTCTTTGTACTAACCCCTTTCTCGAGGCATTCACATCACCAAAGACATCAACGTTCCACTTCTTCAAGTCGGTTTTAAGCATCTTCAGTTTTTCTTTAAAAATAAAAGTTCCTCTACCTTGAACTTGTAGCTTAGCCCACGAGTCCATTACAAACTTCTTAAAAGAGCGATGTTGGAACCAGCAATTTAGAACCTTAAAAGGTTTTGGGCCCCAGTTCTGCATTACCGATCTCAGAAGGAGAGGGCAATGATCAGAAATGTCTCTATCTAGAACAATTTGGCAACAATGTGGCCAAATGCTAGCCCACCCTTGTGAAACCAAGAACCTGTCTAAGCGGCTCATGGATTGGCCATTTGGTCTGAACCAAGTATATCTCCTCCCTTGTATTGGAATATCCATCACCTCCATATTGTCAATAAAGTGATTAAATTCTGTCATCTCTGTCAGATTCTGGTTGTTTACCTCCGACACCCCTCTCCTTTCCTCCGCTGATCTAACTGCGTTAAAATCACCTGCTATACACCACACTAGCTCCGCTGACCCCCTCCTCTACTCTACTAACTTCTTCCATAAGAAACGTTTTTCTTCCAAGCAACAAGAAGAATAAACATTTACTATAATACAGGTCACACCATGCTGTAATCAGTTATTAACTCTTCTTATATGTTTTTCCAGAACAAGTCTTGGAGGATCGAGACCTGGCCTTTATCCATATTTTGTCAGCACCAGTTTCGTCCAATGTATGAGTTTTGCCTGTTGGGTACTAGAAAATTAAAGCAGAAAAACTAATATTCATTTGAGAGAACCTGAACAAATATAACTTCCAATAATTAAACTTCCATCTGTGACAACAATAGATGACAATAAAATAAAATAGAGACACAAGAAATTTTAACGCGAGAAACTTCCCTCAAATTGTGATAATAAAAACCACGGGCACAAGTCAGAAAGTAATTCATTCTAGAAAAATAATTGTTACAAAATATTACCCCACAATATCGAAATCTTCACCCAAAAAAGTAGAAATACACCCCCAACAAAAAGGGAAAATTACACCAAAGACAGGTGGAAAATATGACAGAGACACAGCTAAAAAACCAACAAATGGCAAACTAACTAGACAACAAAGGGATGAAAACTCAAATAAAAAATAGGCTAAAAAGCATTTTTGGCCCTTGATGTTTCAAGTTTGTGCAAATTCTGCCCTTACTCTATTTTTGTCGACTTTTCTACCCCTCATATTTTCAAACAGTGCACCGTCTACCCCTCCGTCAGTCAGGCTTTCTCAGAAGAGATTGCTAAGTGGATTGGAGAGATGAAGAGGATTATATGAAGTTAATGATGATCAGGGAAATGATATAAATTAAATTTTCTTGATGTATATATCAATTATGTATGTAATTGAACTGGTTAAATGCATATTTTGCTACTTACAAGTCTTGAGTTTGAATCTCCCATGCCCCATTTTTCCAATTTCACTTGTAATTTCCACGTGGCAGGTCCAAAAAATATTAAAAAAAAGCCAAATCAGCTCATTCCGTTAGTTTTTTAACGTTTGACTGACAGAGGGGTGGACAGTTCACTGTTTAAAAACATGAGGGGTAGAAACATCGACAAAAATAGGGTAAGGGCAGAATTTGCACAAACTTAAAACATTAGGGGCGAAAAGTGCTTTTTACCCTAAAAAATATTATAAAAAATCTATCAACGGCTTAAAAAATCCTCCGTCCATTGTTGGCACTTGGCAGCGTTATTCCTTCTATCGGAAAAGCAAAATCACATTACTGTGTTGCTCACCAAAATCAAGGTCTTTGATCCCTTTCTAAAAACAAACCATGGGCTAGGCCCATTAAACTTTTTTTTCTTTCCTTTAAAATTTGGGTTCCACTCTACCCAACAAATGTGGAAATAGGCACCACCAACAACATGGCGAGCGCTGTTGGATTGTATCCAAACGAAGGACAACCTGCAAAAGAGGCAAGTGATCAACAGCCATGAAGAATCACTATGTACACGCTGTAGGTTGGTGGAAGAGTTGAGCTGGCACCTGCTTTTCTCATGCTCAATCACTGCAAAGATCTGGTATGACTGTTATGCTTAGAGTGGGATTTAGGATTTCCACGGTATTATCGTCAACACCACGGGGGCACCTTTAACAATTCCCATTGCTCGGTCGAAAACTTGCCATTTGGATGGCAATCATCTGCTCCTTGCTCCTTATGGCTGGTGTGAAACAGAAAATATTTCAATTGTGCTTTATTTAAGGTTTGTTCAAGTGGTAAGAGTTAAAGAACATAAGGGCTGAGTGAGATGAAGGGTTCAAGGTTTGAACCATAAAGAGAGACTAATTTACTAACAACTAACATTTACCTATAATTTTTATTTATTTGTTTGAACTTTTAAATATTGTCTCTTTAATTTGAACCATTTGATGCATGGATGCTATTGGTTATGCAGGAAAGAAGTTAGTTGATACTTGATAGCATTGTTAAGGAGAAGCTTGCAGCTTGTGTAAGCAGATCTAGTACCAGGTAACAATTACCACTCCCCCTTTTTTTGTTGTGGCTTGACTTCGCTTGGTTATCTGTGGTTTAAAATTTAACATTTTCTAGAGTAGTTCAAAAGAAAGGAGCTGAAGGAGACAGAGCCAAGGACTCCCTCTATCAATCACCTTATACGTCAAAAGAAAATCAGTCAAGAGGTTGGTAACTTCAATTGAGAAAGATGCATCCAAAGAATTTCATATTGAAAAGGATTCCATATTCAGTTTCATATTAAGCCTTAAATGTGATTGCAGTTTGTATCAAAACATTTTTTGTTTATGGTATCGCTTTCACACGGCAGGGTGATTGAAAAGGTATGGATGCATATGATGAGTTTTTGGACTAAAAGAGGTTGAGGTTCTTGTTTTGATCCGGTCAGTTTTACACTTTTACTCCCAACGATAAATTTAAAATTCATTATTATTATTAAATAGTTCAACTGCATGCTACTAATGTCGTAGTGGAATAGATACAGGGGCGTAGCCAGGATTTTCACGCCGGGGGACTATAGGTCAAACAAATGATTTTATATATGCATGTTTGGTAATACTTAAAAAAATTATAGTGGAAAAAATAATATAAAATTTCTTTTGTCGACTATCATTTTGTCTTAGCGTGATTTTTATTGTATATCCAAACATTCACAATTATTAAAAAGAATTTTTTTCCCTCATGAACATAAACAGTATGTTTGGATACGAATCACATTTTTCATTAAGTATGTTAAAGGAGAAAAATGCACCTTAATTTTTTTTTTATCTTTTAACAAAATCATGTAAACGTAATAAAGTATGTTATGAGTGTGAAAACGTAACTAATGAAAATGTAGAAATGTGATAGTTTTTCTATTTCAATTTTGTGTTGAAACACAAGAATTATAAAACTTTTCACATACAAATATAATATTTTATACATTTTATCAAATTTCATTATATCAAATATAATTTTTTCAATTGATATTTTTTATAAATAAAATAAATATATAATTAGTTTGAGTATAAAAGATACCAACAAAAAACTGTGTTTGTTATCTAAAAAAATAAGAGAAAATAACACATAATAATTAATATGAAATATTTATCATAATGATCAATGATGTTATTTAAAAAAAATGATGTTAATAATTATATGTATAAATAACTTAAAACATCAGTTAAAATACAAGAGTCGCACCTAGTTTAGTGGTAATTTATTCTCACAATATTCTTTTGGGAATGGGATCGACTCCCGTTTAAATCAGTTGTCAATTTTCTTTTTTTCAATTGATATTTTTTATAAATAAAAGAAATATATAATTAGTTTGAGTATAAAAGATACCAACAAAAAATTGTGTTTGTTATCTAAAAAAAGAGAGAAAATAACACATAATAATTAATATGAAATATTTATCATAATGATCAATGATGTTATTTAAAAAAATGATGTTAATAATTAGATGTATAAATAATTTAAAACATCAATTAAAATACAAGAGTCGCACCTAGTTTAGTGGTAATTTATTCTCACAATGTTCTTTTGGGAATGGGTTCAACTCCCATTCAAATCAGTTGTCAATTTTCTTTTTTTCGTTTAAAAAAACGATAAAACAATGGAAGCAAGGTTCGAACACAGGAACCATAGGCTAAAGGCAATAATGCTTGACACTGGACCACCATGTGATTTATGATTCTTACTGACTTTTATTTTATATTATTTTTTACGGGGGTGCTAGAAATTTTTTTTACATAGTATCGCTAAGAAAATTTAAAATTCACGGGGGTGCGGAGCACCGGTAAGCCACCCCGGTGGCTCCGCCCCTGAATAGATAGTTCTTGGAACTTGGAATCTATTGAAGAAGAGAAAGTTAACAACAACAACTATTAGAGTATAGTATATAGTCAGATATAGTTTCTGTTATGGAGTTAGTTACTCTAGTAATTAGCTTAGCTGTCAAGTTAGTTATTCTTCTTCCTCTGGTTCTCAGAGTCAACCTACTATGACATCACAAGCTGTTGTTTCCTCTCTTCTTGGCTTGCTTCCACAGTTTGGTTACACGCCTTTTCGTGGATTCCAGCCTTTTGGTTCTCCTGCACAGTTTGGTGTGCCTTTTGCTGGATCCAGCTATGGTACTGGTCTTCCTTTTCAACAAGGTGCTATGTCTGCTTCTCCTGGCTATGGTTACAATGCTTCTGCACCTTCTGGTTTTGGATTTGGTTTATTTCCTCGAGCTCCAGCACAGCATCCTCGTGCACCTCATGCTATGATTGCTTCTGCACCACAGGCTATGGTAGCATCTGCCCCTTCCACTCTTGGCAGTTGGTTCCCTGACTCAGGAGCTACACATCAAGTTACACATGATGCCTCAGTTCTTTCAGATAGCATGTCAGTTACTGGCAATGATCAAGTATTCATGGGTAATGGACAAGGTTTTCCTATATAGTCTATTGGTTCAGCCTCTTTTTCCTCTCCATTACACACACACTCCACTCTGAAACTTCACAATCTTTTGTTAGTTCCTAATATTACTAAAAATCTTGTCAGTGTTAGTAAATTTTCCAGGGATAATGGTGTTTTCTTTGAGTTTCATCCTTACCATTGCACTGTTAAATCTCAGGACAATTCTAGGACTCTCCTTCGTGGCTCTCTTGGTCAAGATGGCTTATACACCTTTGATGGCATGCACTCCTCAACATTCCTCAAGGGACTTTCTTCTGCTTCTGTTCCCTCTACCTTTTCCGTGACCAAGTCTTCTCCTGCTGATGTTAATTCTACAGTTTCTACTTTAAATAATGTACCTAATGTACCTAGCCACACATCATATGAATTGTGGCATTCTAGACTAGGGCACCCTCATCATGAGGCTCTGCAATCTGCGCTTTCCATATGTAAAATACCAATACCACATAAATCAAAGTTTTCAGTTTGTCAAGCTTGTTGTGTTGCTAAGTCTCATAGATTACCTTCCTCTTCTTCTACTACAGTTTATACTTCTCCCTTAGAATTAATATTTGCAGATTTATGGGGTCCTGCTTCCATTGAATCTTCTGCTGGTTATTTTTATTTTCTTACTTGTGTTGATGCCTTCTCCATGTTCACCTGGATTTATCCTATTAAGAGAAAATCTGATACCTGTTCTGTGTTTCTTCAATTTCAAGCAATGGCTGAATTGAAATTTGGTCTTAAAATAAAATCAGTTCAAACTAATGGTGGCACAGAATTCAAACCTCTTGTTCCTTATTTTACTAAGCTAGGTATAGACCATAGACTGACTTGTCCTCACACACACCATCAAAATGGTAGTGTTGAGAGGAAACATCGCCATATAGTTGAAACTGGTTTATCTCTCTTGGCCCATGCTAACATGCCTAATTCTTATTGGGACCATGCTTTTCTTACTGCTGTTTTTCTCATAAACAGGCTTCCTACTCCAGTTCTTGATAACATTAGTCCTTATCACAAACTGTTCAAAGTTCCAGCAGATTATAGTATCCTTAGGGTGTTTGGAAGTGCATGCTATCCACATCTCAGACCTTACAATTCATCTAAGTTGTCCTTCAGGTCTAGAGAGTGTGTTTTTCTTGACTATTCTTCCTCTCACCAGGGTTACAAGTGTCTATCTAGTGATGGCAAAATCTACATCTCCAAAGATGTGAGGTTTAATGAGTTTAAATTTCCATATTCAACTTTGTTTAGTTTTGATGTAATGTCTAGCTGTTCAGGAATCTCTTCTACTATTCCTGTTATTGCTTCAGTTCCTCTTGAGCAGCAACCCCTCTTTGCGGAAGCTCCTGCTTCTCCTGCAGCTACTGGTTCTTCTCACCCTATACAAGAGGCTACTACAGAAGCAGTTGCAGCTACTGGTTCTTCTCCTGAGCATGAAGGTTCTTCAGTTCCTCAGTCTCCTGTTTCAGAATCTGCTGCAGTCTCACCTAATGCTTCTCCTCCAGCATTAAATTCCTCTCCTGTACCTCCAGTAATTAATGCTCATCCTATGCAGACTAGGTCTAAGTCTGGTATTGTTATGCCAAGACTTTTTCCCACTCTATTACTTGCATAAACTGAGCCTACAACTACAAGGAATGCTTTAAAGGATCCTAAGTGGCTAGCAGCAATGAAATCAGAGTATGAAGCACTCTTGGCCAACAATACTTGGACTTTGGTTTCTCTTCCAAAGGGGAGACATCCTATAGGGTGTAAATGGGTGTTTAGGATTAAGGAAAATCCTGATGGATCAGTCAACAGATACAAAGCTCGCCTTGTGGCTAAAGGATATCATCAAGTAAAGGGGTTTGATTATGCTGAAACCTGTTCTCCTGTGGTAAAACCAATCACTATTAGGTTGATTCTTAGTTTGGTTGTCTCCAAACAGTGGCATATACATCAACTAGATGTGAACAATGCCTTTCTTCATGGTGCTTTGCAAGAAGAGGTTTACATGCAACAACCCACTGGTTTTCAGAATTCAGACAAGTCCCTTGTGTGCAAACTTAATAAAGCTTTATATGGACTCAAGCAGGCTCCTCGAGCTTGGTTTGATAGATTGAAGGCAGCTTTGGTTAAGTATGGGTTTAAGGCTAGTTGCTGTGATCCTTCCTTGTTTACCTTTCACAACAAGTCCAATGTGATCTATATTCTTGTATATGTGGATGACATAATCATCACTGGAAATTTCTTGCCTTTTATTCAAGAGGTAGTTCAGAAACTTAATTCAGAGTTTGCTTTGAAGCAGTTGGGTCAGTTGGACTATTTTCTAGGTGTTCAAGTGTACCACTTGCAAGATAGATCACTCCTCTTAACTCAGTCCAAATACATAGGGGATCTCCTTGAGAGGGCTGACATGGCTGAGGCTAAAGGAATTTCTACACCTATGGTTGGTGGTTCCAAATTGAGCAGACATGGGGGAGACTACTTTGAAGACCCTACACTCTACAGGTCCATTGTGGGGGCTTTGCAATATGCAACTCTCACCAGACCTGAAATTAGTTTTACTGTCAATAAGGTTTGCCAGTTTCTCAGTCAGCCTCTACAAGACCATTGGAAGACTGTCAAAAGGATACTTAGGTATCTAAAGGGCACTATTCATCATGGCCTGCATATTAAGCCTTGTTCCTTACATACTCCAGTGCCATTGACTGCATATTGTGATGCAGATTGGGGCTCTGACCCTGATGACAGAAGGTCAACCTCAGGTTCCTGTGTTTTCTTTGGACCAAATCTTGTCTCCTGGACCTCCAAAAAGCAAACACTGGTTGCCAGATCCAGTACTGAAGCAGAGTACCGCAGTCTGGCCAACACTTCTGCTGAGTTGCTATGAATTCAATCATTGCTTCATGAGCTTCATGTTCCATTCATGACTCCAAGAATCTTATGTGATAATATGGGAGCGGTTGCTTTGACCCATAATCCAGTGCTTCACACTAGGACAAAGCACATGGAACTAGATATTTTCTTTGTCAAGGAAAAAGTTCTGAATCAGTCTCTTTTTGTTCATCATGTTCCTTCTGTTGATCAGCTTGCAGGTATCTTCACTAAAGCCCTCTCTCCTACTCGATTTGAAGCACTTAGAACCAAACTCAATGTGGCTGAGAAACTTGTTTCTCACCCACCTTGAGTTTGAGGGGGTATATTAGAGTATAATATATAGTCAGATATAGTTTCTGTTATGGAGTTAGTTACTCTAGTAATTAGCTTAGCTGTCAAGTTAGCTATCCTAGCTGTTAAGCTTAGCTGTCAAAGCTGAGCTGGCATAACAGAATTAGTTAGCTTCTTATGCAAGCTTGTAATTCTCTATAAATAGAGAGATCTTCAATTATACTCTTCAGTTTTACAATCAATGAAATTTAGTTAAACATTTTCAATAACAACGTCATGTTCTAGTAAAAAGGTAAGCTCCTGACACTTCATTATGCCCTGATTTTGACCATGACATAGGAACAAATTAAATTATTGGAAATATTATGATACTATAAGCTTATTATTTAACATGTTTGTTCTATTGCAGAGATGGTTTTCTCTACTTGAAATTTGTTTTTTAATGTTGACACCGTGTAAGAAGCACATTATTGCTATTGTTCCTCCATGGGAGCTTTGCCCTTATTCTCATTCATCCTCTTCCTCCTCTTTCTTCCCAAACATTGCTACTATTGTGCGAGGTAAAATTGAGCTCTAGAATTTTTTTTGACGATCGAAACAGTGAGAATGAAGGTCTGTGAACTCAATCCAATAGTGAACAAATCCAGAAACGCCGATTTACTGATGTGGGTATGTCTATGGCCTAAAATGGCTTCTCCACTTCTTTCTCTTTTCTCTTCTTTCTTTATATTCTTCTAAACCCGAAGTGAGGTGGTTGAACCTATCTTCACTCTCATTCTCGACAAAGTCTTCGGTGGATCTATTGGGTTAGTAACATGCATCATGACACTTACTAATTAACATGAAAGTTCAAAATTGCCCAGTCATAATATTAATATTCCATATCTATCCTTTTGTTTACTTGGCCAAACCTTAGCCTTCTTCTCTCCTAGATGTCTGCACCGTCTTCTTCACCAGCCTCCCTCGACATCTTCTCTACTCCCCAGCCCCCTCCCTCGACACCCTCCATGGTGATGTTGGGTTCCTCACCATCGTGACATCGTCCTCCTCTCTGCAAGTTTGGTGCCACCAACAAGCTCCTCCATGTTCCCCCTGCCCTAGGTCGGGCCCCTTCTCAATGAGTGATTTTGCTGCAATACTACACTCGTCATTTGTTTAGCTTTTTGAGAAAGTTTTAATTTTTATTTGGTTTGTGTAATGTCATTCAACTTCTTCAAGAAACTTCTGATTTTTCTCTGGTTTGAATCTGGTCTTTGTCATGCATTTCAGCTTCTTTGAGAAAGTTTGAATTTTATTAGATTTGGTGGAGGCGCTCGGAAATGAGTTGGCCCAAGTGGTCTTTGGTTACCGTTGGAGGAGGTTTTAGTGGCTTGTACTAGGCACGATTTTAGAAAAAATTGTGAGATTCACAATTGTCATCGTCGTGCCGGAATAACCGACTTGTTAATAGCAACGGTGGCCGGAAATCATGATTCATGAGTCCAACCATGATTGTTGTCGCCGCTTCCTCATCGGCCTCCATCGTCGCCCAATACTTCGCTTCCTCACCGACTCCCGCAAGCCCCTCCTCTGCTTCTTCATCTCAGCCACCAACCTACAACCTACTCCGCCTCATCACAACTGCCACACTCTCTAGCGTTGGAGATAACGAACATGGTGTGGTGGACGTGGCAGGAGAGAAAGAGAAGAAGAAAAAAACAAGAGAAAGAAAAAGGGTATTCATGTAAATGCACATTTGAAAGTAATTGTATCCATGCCGTTTATTTTTTTAATATCATACTGAACGGTTGAAGTTTAACTAGACCACGGTGATTCAGTTTTTAACTGTCCCACCGAAGCCAACACCCTCTTTCTCATTCTTCTATATTCTTTTTCCTTATTCTCCAAATTGCACATAAACCCCTCCTCAACACATCCCTATATTACATTTCCTTCCAAATACTTTCTAAAACTAAAATCACCATATTTCTCCCAATAAATAATCATTCCTTAAATGACTCATCACCCCATAACTTATATTTAAATATTAAAACACTATAAATTATTATAATTACTTAGATATAAAATTTTGGGTATTATAGAGCTCACATGGTAAACATTATATAAGTCCAAACATTGTCCATAATTTTAAAAATTAAAACTTGTATCACAACAGTTTGGGGCGCTATGTCTGTGTTGATGGAATTACATCAAGAAAAGAACGCCTGGACTTTGCACGTATGTTGGTGGATACCACAAATCCAGTGATAGAACAGCACTATATCGATGTCAGTGTGGAAGGGACTGTGGTCCGCATTCTGATAGAGAAAGAATTGTCGATGTATCAAGATTGGTCTGGATTAAAGTTAGATTCTCAGGTCAAAAAATGGTATGCCTCGCAGGTGGATGAAGATGATGGCGAGGAGACTGAAAATGATGCAGTTTTCAATACGGATGAGACTGAGAAGGTGGTGGTTGAGACCCTTGGATTGGCGGCTGTGACGGCGGCGCCGACGACAACTCCGTTGTCAGGGTTTGAAACAGACGCATTCAAGGATCTGTTTGAGGTGGGGTATACGTCAGCGGAAGTATTGCAGTGGTTAAATACAGTGGCAATAATTGGAGTTAATGGTGCGTTTCTTGAGAATAATTGGTGTGAAGATGGGGAACGGTCAATGAAAATAGGAGAGGTTACGAAGAAGTGGGGAAGTATACCACATTTTGAATTTGAAGAGGAGCAAAATAATGAAGGGGGGAGCCCAGTTTTGAGTCAGCAGTTAGGTGGTGGTACAGATAGGGGGGAAGGGGATTCAAATAAAAAATTACCCAATTCACTCAGGAAAATAAAAGCACTAGCACGTTCCAGTGCGTTTTTTGTGGACAAAACAGATGCTGGGCCGGTTTTAAGTGGTTTGAACCTTTTACATGAGGAGAATCTTTCGGCTCAGGTTAGGCGGAATCACCCAAATCTAAAGTAGTAATGTGGTCTGGACTCTGGTGCGTGTGCGTTATGGGGAATCCGTGGGTAACTTGGAATGTGCGGGGTTTGGCAGCTGCCAGTGCTGGTGGGTTGATTTATTTATGGCGTGCGAGTGAGCTGCAGGTTGTTCAGGCATTTTCAGGGCAACGTTGTTATTGATCTGCTAGCTAATCTTCTAAGTCTGAGGCAAGGCAGCTAATTGTGAATGTGTATGGCCCTCAAACATACTGAGAGTTTCGAAATATTTGCTCATTGGACTCTATGGTGTCTCAACACACAGGAGAAGGGTTGATCTGCATCAGCATCTAGTAGTGGGAGATTTTAGGTGTGTGACAGAAGTATGCTTAGGAGGATATTTGTTTTTTATAAGTTGATTTGGTGTCTGAGTGGTGGGGTTTGCTTCATTTGGTCTGGTGCAATGCTTTTCAGTTTGCATAGATGCTTGCTTGGGTTAGAAATGGCTTAAATTGTGTTCTGATTTTTCTGACTTGTACTTGTGCTATGTTGAGGCAGGGGTTTTTGTGGGTGCTTTATGATGGCATAATCACATATTGAAGGTAGATTAATATGAATTGATGATGGGTTTGTTTAGAGAATTTGCTTCTTTTTTGGCTTATATACTGGTTGGGGGGACTGCAATTGAAGATTGCACTTGTTTTGAGCTTGGCATGCGTGGGAAGGATTGTGGTGGGCTCGTGATCAAGGTGTTTGGAGGCAATGGTAATCAATTGTTTTGGACCTATGGCATATCAATTGTTTGTTGTATAAAAGATTGAAAAATCATCGCAAACCTCTTTTTTCTTTTCTATTGCAATTTCTGGATTATTATTGCAATTTTTGGATTATTATATGATAATTTTTCAATTTTTTCTTTCTATTTCTATATATATATAGAAATAGAAAGACTAGAAACGACATCTCTTTTATCTCAATGACACCAAAGATAGAGGGTTTTCTTGTCTTTTTTCATCAATTGGATGGACGGGAGGTAATAGGGTGGGTTATTGTAAGTTTGTTTTTAATTTTTGGCTCTTTAGAGTGTGTTGTACTCTTTTCCCTGCACTAGGATTTTATCCCAGTTGGGTTTTTTCTGATGAGGTTTTAATGAGGCACACACTTTAGTTTTCAAGAGCATGGGTGGGGTTTTCTTGGTGGTTCCTTTATGCATGTGGTTTTTTTCACATGTACCTTTATATCAATAATATATATTCTTTTTGCTGTCAAAAAAAAAAAAAACTTGCACTTTTGATATATTCACACTTTTGATATGTTCACACTTTTGTTACAAATGGACCAAATTAATTGTACAAGTTTTGATATATTCACACTTGTATTTTTCTTACATATTATTTTCACTTTTTTTTTCTTCATATCTCTCTCACATTTTTATCACACAATTTATAATATCACTCATTCATTTCTCTTTTATTCTCATATCTCTTTAAAGTGGAAGGTGGAGAGGTGTACATTTTCCTTAATTAAAATATTTCAGTTGACTTTCTTGCAGTCGGTCCTAATTTGGCCGTTAGAGCCAGTGAGGGGGCTGAGGTTCCCCATTTTAACCATGGCGTTGGCAAAGTCGGTCAAGAAACTCGCAGAGTCGCTGCTGTAACCATTTACATCAGAGTCTGTGGATCCTCCATTGAAGAGCTCTTGATCTGAGTGGAAGAGACCCTTTTGGCTCTGCAAGTTCTTGTAGTAAGCGTTGTCGAAGCTGTTTTGACTGGTGGTGTCAATTGGGGACAAATTAGTATCACCACCTGTACTGGGACAGTTTGCTTGCAATGATGTTGCAAAGGTGGAGTCGATGTTGGTTTCGTTGTATATTCTTGTTCTGAAGGTTATGCAGCCAGCTTGGCCAATTGTGTGAGATCCTGAATAGGTTTTACATGTAAATGTTAATTGCATATTGGAAAAAGTAATAAATTTATAATATTTGATCATTGAGAAGTACTCGAATGATTTGGTTAACTGAATCACATCAGGATCATAGTTGATTCAATTTTGAATTCAGGATAGACTCTAATAATATCTTAGAATTTAGGTCTAGGCGTAGTAGCTATACCTGATAGAGCAACCATTTCTTTAGCTGTGAAGCCTTTGTTAGAAAATGCAGTGATAAGATCACTTAAATTCAAAGAGAAAGCGGGCAAATCTGAGTTTGCTAAACTTAAACTTGCATCGGTTGAATCTCTTCTGCCCAATTGCACTGTCCAACTTGTTCCTCCAAGCTGACAAAATTAGTCGATCAATATATTATTACCTAACTCAAAGGTTTTACTCTACACGAGTGAGTTATCAAATTGATAATTGAAAGTATTGAGCTCTGCAGGTATGTTGGTCTTTAAACTTAGAAAAATCCATTGCAGCTTCTAATTGTGTAATATCGGTCATGTTATGGTCAGGTCGTCACTGAAGTTAATTCCAACATTTGATTGATGTTTTACACAATTCAGAACCGCAATGAATATTTCCTTCTTCTATGAATGAATTTGCCATCACCTAATACTTTCTAGATCAATTTGGTGATCATTCAGTGCAATATGCTTTTTGAAATATTTATATATATATATATATATATATATATATATATATATATACACTTACAGCTACAACTGAGTCTCTAGCTGCTACAGCAACGATATCAGCACAAGAGACAACACCAGGGCACAAGCTCTCCACTTTAGACTTGATGGTGTCTATTACATCAAAACCTCTCACAGAATTTGCATTCGGAAGAGCTGTCTTCTCACCTGTGAAATTCGATGTGTCATCCAACAATATTGATGCATCACATCCCTGAAATCAAAGAAAACGTATAGGGGGAAACAAAATGAGAACTAATACACGCTTTGTTTGGCAAGTCCGATCCTTAACAATATATAAATAAGTGAAAAATGAAAAGGTTAGCCATCGGAACAAATACTGGTCGAAAATAGAAGAAGCTCGTTCAACAGAGATGGTTAAATATTCTTTTAAACAATATTTAGTGTGGGTTTAGATAAAGAATTTAATTAAGTAATCATAACAATTTGTATGAGCAATTCTTCAGTTTTTTTTTAGGTAAGCTGAGCAATTCTTCAGTGGACCTATGTTAGAAACTTCTCCACCTTTTTATTTTATTTTATTTTATTATGACTTTGTTTTCGTATATTTAGTACATGTGTTTCGGTCCCTGAAGATTTTGGGGATATGTAGGTTAGGTGAGAGAGGTTTAAAGATCAATCACTAACGGATGCAATTTATTTTTCCAATGTAAAAAAAAATGTGTTTAAAGTGTAAATCAGTTTTTTGTCTACACAAAGTAAGTATCTCTAGACAAAACTTTATTTATAAAAAATTGATAAATAAGCTTAAGATAAACTATATTAAAAGCTTAACCATGCAAGAGTTTAACTAGTCAATAAAGACTTGTCATTTGAAAAATACCATGATTATTATCATGACGCGAATTTAGGAAACTTATACTTGAGTTTGCAAGTGGAATATTATTTTTATGAAGCTCCATGCATCTCGACTGAAATATCAAATAACATGTCCTAAAAAAGACAAGTACATCAATATCACGAAATCATGCCTACAAAATGAGTTGCGAACTTTCAACTTTTGTGTATCGTCGTGATTTTCGTTGTTCTTTTGCTGTTAGCCTTGCTGTTATTACATAGCACTAGTGTTCCATAACTCGTGAAGTTTAACTCGTAGTGTATAATTCGTGATAAACATGCTTGTGTGTTTTTTAATTTACTGACATCATACTATCATTTTTTTTTATGAGTCAATGTTAGTTATTAATTATTATTAAATTAATTTTTTCACCAGGATTTGACCTTTCACCCTGCTATCCTTCATTCCCTTACTGACATCATACGATCATGTCAGCTACTAAACACAAAGAATACAAATATAATGATAGCCCGTTTAGTTTATTGTTAGATTAATACATTAAAATAACAATTTTTTATGTACTTTTTGTTGAAGTGTGTAGTAAATACTTTATTTTTATTTTTAACTCGTAGTGTATAATTCGTGTTAAACATGCTTGCATGTTTTTTTACTGACATCATACTATTATGTCAGCTACTAAACACAAAGAATACGAATATAATGATAGCCCGTTTAGTTTATTGTTAGATTAATTAATACATAAAAATATAACAATTTTCGATACTTTATTTTTTATTTTTATCAACAGAAGTGTTAGTGTTATTTTATTGACATCATACTTTCTAATGGTAAATGAAACGGATTTTAAGATATGCATGACCAATATAATATATGATGAAAAGAGGAAATAAGGGTAAGTTGACTTGCTTGGACAAAACAATCATGGAAATGGAGACGGAGCAGGGATGCTCCCATACGAGCCTCATTGTTCACAGCAGTATCCACTTCTGTCTTAATGGTTGAAAGCACATTTGGACAAGTTGTGGAGTAAAAATCAGAGGATAATTGAGCTGAGACTATACCAATATTAAAGCATAAGAATATGAAGAAGTAGAAGCGAAGTTTCAAGGATGGAAAGGTCATAGAGAATGAACTAGGCTCAGCCATGGGAGTGGTAATGGGAATTATTCTACAAATTTTAGAAGAAATGGGAAGGAGAGAGAGAGAGAGAAAGGCTTATGATTAGTTGGTTGTTGCGATGAAGTAGTAACATGTGTTGCCTGTTTATATAGAAGGTGTAGTTTGAGGGTTTCTCTGGTCAATATGTGCAGCTAATAAACACTAATTGTTTGAATTTTCTTCATATGTTCAACTGCAAATCATCCACGTCTTGTTGTAGTAAGTTGTTCATAGAAAACTCATTTAAAGATAATCTTAATATGTACTACTTAAACTGGCCAGTACCTATTGCTTTAATTTACTTGAGATGTCACATCATTTACCACATAATCAAGAGCGCACCTAAGATTTTCTTGTAATAATAATAAATTGTTAATGAATACTTTTTCTGTTTCATAATATATAACTGTTTACTTAGAGAAAAAAAAAATTGTTTCACAATAACTGTCCATGCACTTAGAATTTCAATGGAGCATTAATTGATGTTTTATATATAATGCCCCTATAAGAAGATTAAATGAAGAGAGTTAGAGAAACAAAATAAAAGTACACTCTAAAAGGTAAAATAGAGAAACAAATTATATGTTTTAAAAAATTAACGATATTAATTGCATTTCTTAATATATGTGCATCTTCTCTAGACAATTATTTTGAAACAAAACGAGTATTATATATACTATAAATAATAAAAAATTATATAAATATAACTAATCTTTCTTTTATTCTTTCATTGTATTAAATTTATCTTTTTTTATCAACAATGTTCTTTTAAGCCGTTTCTCTCTTAATATACACAACTAATAAATTTATGATCACTTTCGATCTTATGGCGAAGTTGAGTTTTAACAATTTTAATTATAGAAAAAATTCACTCTATAGATGATGTTGAAATAAGAAGTGTTAAAATAAAACTATCAATATTTCAACATGTGAAAACATTGCTGTTTTTCTAGTTTCAATTAACTCGTGGTAAAACTCAAATAAATTTGACATATTTTCTAAATTAAGATCTCAACACCGCACTAACGAAAAAAGAGCAACAACAACAAGAATAAGCAAAGAATAGCAGCAGGAAAAGGCAGTGACTGATCTAGAAATTTATGTAGTGAGTGCAATATATACATATAAATTCGTAACAAAAAAATTAACATATGTTATTAGAAGTGATGATATTTTTGACCAAAGATGACACAAGTGAACACATTTTTTACCAAATGGACCATCAAAAACTACATACTTTTACTACTCAAGTGAGACCATTTAGCAATGTGAGATACAAGTGAGAGCATTAAACAATAAGAAATATAAGTGAGACATTTTTCTTTAATCAAAGAGGACATAAAAAATCATATATTTTTACTACTCAATTTTTTTTTTTCTAATGTTTTTCCTAAATTTAGCAAGGGCACTTGCCCTCCAAGCCCATACCGGAGCCAAATAGTATAAATATAGATACTTGGGGTATCCCAACCCATTAAATACAAAGAGTGTAAAAAAGCAAGAGACAAACCGCAAAGAGAGAGTCACTGGGAAAAGGTAAAAGCAAGAACGCAGCATACCAGCAGCAAGATCTACCCTTATCAAGCAGGCATGTAATACTAGCAAGCAAACGGAAGGTACCAGCAAACAGCAACTATAGACGACAGCATTAGCAGAAAAACATCGGACCCTAATACAACAATAATATATACAAACCTCATTTTTTAAACACTTTATTTTCACATATTTTTATTTCTATCTCTCTCCTCTTATCATCTATCGCATCTCATATTTTGATATCTCTCTTACTTTTTCTTTTCTTCATATCTCTCTCCTCATTCCACCTCCTTTTGAAGTGTGTAAGTAACATTTTCCATCCCAATTGCAAAAAAGCACAGAAACCGGTCAATCCCCAACCCAAAAAAAACAGCAATAATCGTAACACATAAAAATACTATTCAATTGACACATTATATTTTCTATTATATATCTCATCAGTTATTTTTCTCTCTGCTCTTACAACTTTCTCATTCTGAATGCATGTTTATTGAATGTTATGCTAATATCCATAAATTAAATCATTTTCCTTCTAAGAGAGAGGATGAAGCGGACCGCACGTCGATCGGGAAAGTATAATTCATTCGATCGATCATTGAACGTATTTAATTTGTATGTATTAGTGCAGTGTTGGCCTAAAATACAATGAGGCTGAAGGTTCTATTTTTCCAAAACGTTGACTTGCTAATATCCTTCCATTTTTACTCTTACCACACTGCACAAGTGTTCATTGCATATAATTTCGACCTATCTTTGCATATTTTGATTGGGATTTACACTGGCTTCGACTTAGGAAGTCGAAAGTGAAGAGAATCAAGGAAATTTATCAAGTGTTCAATGACTTCGACCGTAAAGAAATTTGTGTTCGAGACATGAAAGATTCCAAATGAGAAGCCGGTTGTCTTCTGAAGATACTTCACCAGGGACACGTATGGAGTAGAAAGACACGTGTGAGACGAAGCCACGTTTAGAGGACACTTGAAATAGTTGTATTAAGTAACCGTTAGAAATTAGTTACATTTTAAGTCTATAAATAGCAGGTTTGTAGAGAGAATTAGGGGTTCACAATCTTTGCTAAAAACTCTCAAATGCTTACAATCGATCACAATGATTACAAGCCAAGTTAGAGTGAAAAAGTAGGGATTCATGTAACACTTTGCATTTATAGTTCATTATTTTTATTCAGATTTAGAAAGTTTATTTACGTTTTTATCTGTTTAAGTCGAATTTATTGACTTATTTCTAATTTGTTATCGAGTCTTTTTAGTTTTGTTTGATTAAATTTAATTCAGTTTCACTAAAGAACCCAAGAGGACTCGAATCCAGTCCCAGATTGATCTTTGGATTCTCTATTTGTTTTACCAAAATTTGGTGTAAACAAATTGGCACACCCAGTGGGACATCTTTGTGAAAATAATTGTTGAATTCGATTGATCATTCGAACTTACTTAACCCACGTTTATGCGTTTAAGAAGTGGAAGATTAGTGAGTATGGCGAATGGTAGATCGAGAAGTGGTAATTCCCCTCCCGCGAATACCGGACCTTCGGCAAATCAAGCCGGAAATCCTAGTGCTGGAATGAATGTTGAGGGAAATGCTTTGAATTCTGGAACGGCACAGGCAACAACGACTAATGTGGCAGAAAATGTTATACCTGTGGTGTCACAAGTGGCTACAGTGCCTTCCCCGACGACTCCAGTTGTATCACAAATGGCTGCTGGGGCATCTCGCCCTCAACCGGTGAACATGCCGGTGAATCCGCCATTTGGGATGCCTCCAGGGTTAATGGCTGGGGTGGGGACATTCCCTGCCGTGTATTCAGATAGCGTAATGTCAGTCGGATCCCCGAGGAACCAACACCAGGCTTCGGCCTCCAATATTTGGGGCCGAAATAATATTTATCCTCAGGGGGTGGCAGGGGCGAGTGCCAACCATTTAGGGACTTCGCTGACAAATACCTCTGTTAACGTATTGAGGCAACAAATGGATGAAAGTAACCACGAAATGGTGAATATGTTGGCCCAACAAATAGGAACTGTGTTTAACCCTTTAATCCAAAACACAAATGAGTCATATCAACAGTTGACAAGACAAATAGGTCGAATCGCCGACGCTTTTGGAGTCCCTCGAAACGAGGTGGCGAATCCTGTGGGTGCGACGGCGAATAATGCAGTCGAAATGAATGCGGTTCCTCAAAATGTTCCGCTTCAAGCAAATGCCGAAGTAGCGGCAGCGCAAGGTCGAAATCAGTTGGATAACCTTGGTGGCCAAATGCCTCTGAACATTGAAAATCCTGTTTTAATAAATCGAAATATGGATGCAGATAGGATAGTCGAGAGAGTTAGACAAAATAACGTTGGGGGCCATCAAAATATAGCAGGCATAGTCGAACAGTTATTGAACCAACATGGGTTCAATGTGGGTTATGCAAATCGACCCCATTTCGCTTCGGCTTTCTCCGAATTCGTCCTCCAAACAGAATTGCCTAGAGGATGGAAAGTCCCTAAGTTTACCAAGTTTTCGGGGGACACTGGAGAATCGACGGTCGAACATATCGCTAGGTACCAAATAGAAGCAGGGGATATAGCAAACAATGAGAGCCTGAAGATGAAATATTTTCCGAGTTCTCTGACTAAAAATGCTTTTACTTGGTTTACTACTTTGCTGCCTAATTCAATCCATAATTGGGTTCAGTTAGAGAGAGTTTTTCACGAACAGTTCTTTAGGGGTGAGTCGAAAGTCAGTCTGAAGGAATTGGCTAGCGTGAAAAGGAAATTCAAAGAAACCATAGATGATTACTTGAATAGGTTCAGACAAATGAAGTCGAAGTGTTTCACTCAGGTCCCCGAACATGAGTTAGTCGAAATGGCGGCTGGTGGCCTAGACTATTCAATTCGTAAGAAGATAGACACCCAACATCTTAGGGACATGGCTCAATTAGCTGATAGGGTCAGACAAATTGAAAATTTGAAACTCGAAAAAGAAAAGTTCAATAGAGTTCCCAAGAAGGGTAAAGTCGCATTCGTCGAAAGTTGCGAATATGAAGTCGATTATGACTCCCATACAGGCAACTGTGATGACATCGAACAACAGGAGGTTGATGTGGCGGAATTAGTATCAGGACCTCCTTATGTTTGTAGGATGTTAAAGCCCTACGAATCTAAAAATACGGAAACAAACAAAGGTGTTGGTAAATTTCCTGTGAAAGCATACAATTTTGGTGTTACTAAATGCGACGCGATTTATGATATTTTATTAAAAGATGGTCAAATTAAAATATCTCCTGATAAAAAAGAAGTACCTTTCGACCAAAGGAAAGGGAAAAAGTTTTGTAAGTTTCATAATGTATTCAGTCATTGGACTAACAATTGTGTGCGTTTCAGGGATTTGGTGCAAACTGCAATCAAAGAAGGACGACTCAAGTTCGAGGAAAAGGATAAGGCTGCCATGAAAATTGATTCTGACCCAATGCAAATTGGCAGTGCTAATTATGTCGAACCAGCCGGGATTATGATGGTTGAGTTGTCTGATTTGAACCAGGTTGTTACCGGGAATGACGATATCGAAGCTGTAGAGCCCACTCCTGGGATGGAGAAGGTCGAGCTTTCTGAAGAAGGAATGGATTCTCCTTCCATGGAAGAAGAGGTCGAAACTGCTAAAAATACCGTTTATCCTCGGTCGGAGGAAAGCCTGTTGGAATTCCTGCAGCGTTGCCAAAAGTCTTACTCTGAAGTGATGTTGTGCCCAAGGTGCAGTGTCGTATTCGACAAAGTGGCTGCTCAGGCTATACAAGATGCTGAAATCAAGAAACGCCAACGCGGAAAAACACCTGAAAGGTCTCCTAGGTTTGAGTCCAGAGGACGAGCTGATTCTCCCTTCATAAGGGGGAGGGGATCCTTTGGGTTCGGAAGAGGGCGTGGTCGAACTTATACGCCACCAAGTCGAGTTCCGTTCAACAAGTGGATGGCAAGGAGCCAGGCGCCTCATCCTAAGGTTAAGGTGGTCGAATTGGGAAATGGGTCTGCCTATATGGATAATTCTCGAAACAATAAGAATTATACCTATGTCCCAAGGCCATATCTGGGTCGAAACCCAATGACAAAAACTCAGTGGAGGCGTCACCAGAGGGAGAAAGCTTTCGAGGCGGGCCAATCCAGTTCTGAGAAGCCACTCAAGTACCAACTCTTGGGCCAGAGTGGAGGGGCCCCCTTGGTTCCTATTCAGGTGATTAAACAGAGTATGAAGAATGCGGGAAACTGGGTAACTACTAACCAGGAGAAAGGGAAAGAAAAGCAGTCTGAAGATGTCGAAATGAAGGATAACTTCGAAATGTTGGAGTCTGAATTTGAGTCCATGTGCAGCTTGGTTTCGATTCTTCCGGAAGAATTCGACGTGAAAACTGAAATCACTGATGATGAAGAGGATTACTACGTCGAAGAGGATGACGACAATCCACTGTGCTATTATGTGATGACAAAAGGAGGGATTGAAGGTGACTGTGCTGTTTTCAAGAAACCAGATATGGAGATGAAGAAGCATTTAAAACCGCTTTTTGTATGGGCCCGCATTGAAGGAGTAGGTGTCAATAAAGTCTTGGTTGATGGCGTGGCCGCCATAAATCTGATGCCAAAGTTTCTGCTTAAGAAGATTGGGAAATCTGTTGAGGATTTGCAACCTCATAATATGATGTTGACTGATTATGAAGGGAAAACCTCCAAGTCCTTGGGAATGTTATTGGTGGAAGCCACAGTTGGAACTATTTCTCGACCTACTCTGTTCGTAGTAGTGCCGTCAAAAGCAAACTACAATCTGTTACTAGGACGAGAGTGGATTCATGGGGTAGGGGCTGTGTCGTCCTCCCTTCATCAAAAGTTGTCAATTTGGAGGCCAGATGGGGTGGTCGAAAACGTTGATGCTGACCAGAGTTACTACAAAGCCGAAGTGGAGTTTGTCGATCGAAAGAATTTCGAGAAGCGGATGGCGAGCATTGCTCCATATGAATCAGAAGGAAAGGAACACATGGAGGGTTCCACTAATTATGCAATGAATCTTCACCCAGAGTACGGATTTCTTTGGAACAAGAATTTTCGCGCTCAGAATGCCACTGGAGAGTGGCAAATCGTCGAATTTGATGATTGAGTCGAGCGTAGCTCGAATATCGGCCTATGCGGCCGAGATAAGAATAAAGACGGCCTTGGAGGCCGAACAATATATAGGGACGGCAAAAGAAGCCGAATATGAAGAAATTTGCAAACCGGAGGAGTGCCTAGACTTGGATTATTTTAATGAAGACAGATCAGAGCCGGTTCTTGATTGTATATATGATGATGAACCCCTTGGATTCGAGCAATCTTTAGATCCCATGTTAAAAATGCAGGCTCAGGATCCTCTAGAGGAGGTCGATTTGGGAGAAGGAACCAAGAAAAGACCGACATATGTAAGTTCGTTGATCGACCAGGATTTCAAGAATCGAATTGTTAGTCTGTTGCAGGAATATAAAGATTGCTTCGCATGGGATTACGACGAGATGCCGGGTTTAAGCCGGGAGTTAGTGGAGTTGAAGTTACCCATTCGACCCGGTAAGAAGCCAGTGAAGCAAGCCCCAAGGAGATTCGCCCCAGAGGTGTTCTCATAGATTAAAGAGGAAGTGGAGCGCCTACTTGGAGCAAAGTTCATACGAACAGCCAGGTATGTCGATTGGTTAGCTAATGTAGTTCCTGTACTTAAGAAAAATGGTAAAATGAGGGTTTGCATAGATTATAGAGATTTAAATTCGGCTACGCCGAAAGATGAATATCCCATGCCTGTAGCCGAAATGATGGTAGATTCTGCTGCAGGAAATGAGTATTTAAGTTTACTGGATGGATATTCCGGGTATAACCAGATTTATATTGCAGAGGATGATGTGTCGAAGACTGCGTTTCGGTGTCCAGGGGCACTAGGAACATATGAATGGGTGGTGATGCCGTTCGGCCTTAAAAATGCCGGTGCAACTTATCAGAGGGTAATGAACACTATTTTTCATGAATACATTGAGAAATTTATGCAAGTGTATATCGATGATATTGTAGTAAAATCGAAATCTCAGGATGTCCATATTGAACATCTTAAGTTATCATTTGAAAAAATGAGAACGTACGGCTTAAAAATGAACCCACTCAAATGTGCTTTTGGTGTAATTGCAGGGCAATTCCTGGGATTCATTGTTCATAAGAAGGGCATTGAAATCGACCAGAACAAGGCAAAAGCAATCTTCAACACTCAACCACCGTCGAATAAAAAACAGTTACAGTCCTTGTTGGGCAAAGTCAACTTCTTGAGAAGGTTTATCATGGATTTAAGTGGGAAAACCAAGGTATTCTCCACATTACTTCGACTCAAGAAAGAACAAGAGTTTCAATGGAGGGAAGAACATCAGAAGGCATTCGAGGAAATAAAAGCCAGCTTAACAACGGCACCAGTCATGGCTCCCATTATTCGTGGAAAACCAATGAAACTCTACATTTCGGCATCAGAGGAAACTATTGGCTGTGTGTTGGCTCAAGATGATGAAGATGGAGTCGAAAGGGCTATATATTATTTGAGCCGAATCCTTAACGATGCTGAAACTAGATATAGTTTAGTAGAAAAATTGTGTTTATGTTTGTATTTTTCATGTACTAAACTTAAGTACTATATTAAACCTATTGATGTAACTGTTATTTCCCATTATGATATAATAAAGCACATGCTGTTCAAGCCCATTCTTCATAGTCGAATTGGAAAGTGGGCGTTGGCCCTTACTGAGTTTTCTTTGAGTTATCAACATTTGAGGGCTATGAAAGGCCAAGTAATAGCTGATTTCTTGGTTGATCATAGTGGGTCGAAAGAACAGGAGATGGTAGTGACGTTGAAACCTTGGGAATTGTATTTCGATGGTTCGAAGCATAAGAAGGGTACCAGGATAGGTATCTTAATAGTTTCACCCCAAGGGATCCCGACAAAAATTAAGTTGGGAATCGAAGGAGAGTGTTCGAATAATGAGGCGGAGTATGAAGCTTTATTGATAGGGCTCGAAACGGCTCTAAATTTGGGAGCTAGAGAGCTCTTAATTCGTGGAGATTCGGAGTTGGTTATTAAACAATTTACTGGCGAATACCAATGTGTTAGTGAGAATTTAATGAAATATCATTCGAAAGCAGTCAGAATGTTAAGGAGTTTTGATGAAGTCGAACTATGCCATATCCCTAGGATTGAAAATGCTGAAGCGAATGTTTTGGCACAAATTGCGTCAGGTTACCGGCTACCTCGTAAAAAGTTTAAAGAGCTAGTAAAAGTCAAAAGAAAGTTTATCCCTAGCTTTAAGGAAAGGGGAACGGAGTTCGAGCGAGAGGTATTGGTCATTAGTAATTTAGATGACAGTGATTGGAGGAAACCTATCGTGAAATATTTGCAAGACCCAAATGCACCAGCAGATCGGAGAATAAAATATCGAGCTCTAAGTTACTTGATTTTGAATGCCGAATTGTTTAAAAAAGGGATGAATGAAGTTTTACTAAAGTGCCTAAGTGAAGAAGAGGCATTTCGAGCAGTCAAGGCCGTTCATGATGGTATATGTGGGGCGCATCAGGCAGGCCATAAGATGAAGTGGACATTGAGTCGACAAGGAGTATATTGGCCAAGTATGTTAAAAGATTGCATAGAATATGCCAAGTCTTGCGCCGAATGTCAGAAGCATGCTGGCATCCAACATGTACCGGCAAGAGAATTACATTCGATTGTGAAACCCTGGCCATTTAGGGGATGGGCGTTGGACTTGATAGGTCAGATACATCCTTCTTCGTCTAAACAACACGATTATATAATAGTGGCTATCGATTATTTCACCAAATGGGTCGAAGCCATCCCGCTGAGAGGTGTCGATCAAGATACGGTTATTAGTTTTATTCAGGAACACATAATATTTAGATATGGGATTCCTGAGACGTTAGCTACTGACCAGGGGTCAGTATTTACTGGAAGGAAAATGGTTCAGTTTGCTGAGGATTTTGGAATAAAACTGTTAACCTCGACACCATATTATGCTCAGGCAAATGGACAAGTCGAAGCAGCTAATAAAGTTTTGATTAACTTGGTTAAAAAACACATTAGTCAAAAGCCAAGAAGGTGGCATGAAACGTTGAGTCAAGTTTTATGGGCTTATCGAAATTCGCCCAAAGAGGCCACTGGAGTAACTCCTTTTCGACTTACGTACGGGCATGAGGCAGTTTTACCGATCGAAATTTGCTTACAGTCCGTTAGGATTCAAAGGCAATTCGAGATTTCGTGCGATGATTATTGGAATATGATGTATGACGAGTTAATCGAATTGGACGAGGAAAGATTAAATGCTTTAGAAGTTATGATTCGACAAAAAGAACGAATTACTAGAAGTTATAATAAAAAAGTCAAGTATAAGGCATTCAGCGTTGGAGACTTAGTTTGGAAAGTGATCCTTCCAATGGACAAAAAAGATCGAGCATATGGAAAATGGGCCCCTAAATGGGAAGGGCCATTTAAAGTGATTAAGTGTTATTCAAACAACGCGTATTCGATTGAGGAAATTGGAACGATTGCTCGAATATTGACGATAAATGGAAAGTACTTAAAAAGGTTTAAGCCAGCGATTCATGAAATAAAAATCGATATCGAAACGTAGTGCATAAGCTGAAAACAAGTATGGCGAAAAACGCCATTAGAAAGTACATAGGGAAATAAAGTGGCACAGGCGCCATAATAATAAAGAAAAAAGCATGAACAAAGAAATAAGAAGACTAAAACGGTGGAGTGGCTTTCATAGGAGCATATCGACCCTTGAGTTTCTTGAGTCGCTTGTCAACCTTCGCCTTCTTGTTTTGAAGCTCAGAAATTTCACCTTCAAGCCGATTCTTGTCTTTCACGTGAGAAATGGCCTTGGCAGCAACTTCAGTCTTTTGCTTCTTGAATTTGGCCAGATTAGCTTTGAGGGATTTTTCCTGTTGTTGAAGTTCGGCAATTTGTTTCAAGATTTCATTCAGTTTCACTGAATCAGCTTCCTCGAGTAGCTTAATAGAATCCACTTCGGTTTTAGCTCGGTCGAATAGCTCAGCTGCATGTGTGCACTCAGTGGATTTAGAGGCTAAGTCATGACCGACAAGGTTGGCTTGATCGAAGGACGAAAGTGATTCGTCAAGAAACTCTTGAAATTCCTGAATGCCCTTTTCTTGTTGATCAGTGAGGTCCTCATTGCTAAGGTCAGTGATAAGTTGCTTAATTTCTCGGCCTAAGTTAGGATTCGAGCTGAGAGCAGAGAACAAATCTTGATCGAACGCAAGAGATCGCAGCTTTTTGATCATGATGGCGGCAGTGTTCGGAGTGCTTGTGCCTTCGTTTTGCATAGAGGATTCTTGGCTTCGACTAGTGCTAAGAGAGACTTGACCGCTGATGAGCTGCTCAAGGGCTAATACTGGGTCATCCATGGCAAGAGCATCGAAGTCTTCGATAGGAATGGACTGGGGAGACTTCCTGCCAGCAATAGGGCTCGAGGCCTTAAGAGTTTTTTCTTGAGTCTTCGAAACTTTGGCAATGGGTGAAGGGATAGGTTGACGGTCTTCATCAGTATCTGACTTTTCGGCCGAAGCACCAAGGTCCTGCGTAAAGGACTCATTGTCAGATGAAACATAACTAACTATTCGACCAGAAGGATATTGAATTCGTAACGGTTGAAAGTTTAAAAAGTCATCAAGACTTTGCCAGTCAGAAGAACTGGAATCAGAAGAATTCGAGGATGAATGGATTACTTGAGGAGGGGGCTTTGGTTTCGAAGAAGTGTCCTGAAGGGAAGTGTAAAAGTGCAAAAGGTAAGTACAAAGATTAAGGTATAATGAAGAAAGGAGTGGTAAACGAAAAATACATACTTGTTCTTGCTGAAGTTTGGTCGGGGAAGAAGCTCCCGAACTTTCACTTTGAGACGAGCCAGAATCTTCTTGGTCAGTTTCTGCTTGTTGTTCCTCTTGATTCGACTCAGCCCCGGTGCGTTTCTTTGCAGAAGAAATTGGTGGATTTTCTTCGTTAATGTCCGAGGCTTTAGAGCTAGTCTTTCCCTATACAACTTCATTTGGATTGACAGGCGTGGAAGAAATGTTCTCGTCTTCAGGAACTGGGTCTACCTACAAAATGCAAAGGAAGCAGATGAGTAAGAAATAAGGAAATGAAATGAGAAGGATAGAAGATAAGATTACCAAAGTTCTTTCTGAATCATCTTTTTCAGACGAAACTCTCATTTTCTTTCGAGCATCTGAAGTCGAGCCTTGAGAACCTCTCTTGCGAGCCTGAAAAAATACATAGGATATGAACTCGGAGTCGAATAAAGGGGTAAAAAACGCATTAATGAATATACCTTAAGGATGTTCTTTTGTTGAACTGGAATGCCTGTCGAAGTGTCAGAACCTTCATCTTCCTTGCATGGAACTTTGGTTATTGGTTCGGCTGAAGAGAAGATGTATAAGTACAAGAATAAAGAGAAAAGAACAAAAGTGAGACGAGTCTATCTAACCTTGATAAATTTGTGTAAGAACTTGGACGTGACATGAGTTAACATGAATGTGTCCGGGGTAGTTGTGCAAGAAATATTTAGTCGAAGTAACCTTTTTCGGAAGTGGTAAAAGACTTTGTATAAAGCATTTGTATGTAAAATGGTCGTGCCACTTTGGATAAATAACAGGTAAAGCCAAATTCATATCACTGGTAGGAAAAGCCGGAAATTTTGGACAATAATGTCGAAGAGTATAAACATATTTATCCACAAAAGGAGGAAAAAGTTTAATTTTTAAAACTTTGGCTTTGACTTTTTCTTTTAAAACTTCCGCCGCTTCCGAAAGGGTTAAGTTCAATCGACCTGGAAGATAAACAGTTTTGAAGAATCTCTGAAATGACTGGATTTCTTTGATGAGCATACCTCGAGTTTTCTTTGTAGCCTTTTTCTGCACAGATTGAAGAGCTTCAGTCATCTTTCCAATACAAACTCCTAAGGTGGTCTGAATAGATTTGTAGTAAGTCGACCACCAAACTTCAAATTCTCTAGTGCAATAAAAGGATGGTTCAAAAGATAGAGGCTCAAGACGAAGAGCAGATGACTTCTTGTCGTAATAGCTGAGGGCTTCATAAAAAGAATCGACATCTTTGTCGCAAAACCCTTCATTGCAAATGGCATCCTTTTTTGAGAAGAGAGGGATAGGAACAATTTGACATAGGCCGAATTGTCTAGCCACAAGTTGAGGCTGATAACCCAACACGTTTACCTCAGATTTTTTGAAACCAAGGGGAAAAAGCTGAGGTCGGAAAAATTCCCTCCAGATGCTAATACTTTCAATCTGTTCGCCTGGAGATTCGCATGGAAAAGGTCGAACAAGCCATTTAGGACCAGTGGTTGGAGCGGCAAATGGAGCAAGGTTAGGAGTAAAAGAAGTCATTTCCATGAAAGCAGTAAAAAACTCACGGAAAGTGGTTTCAGAATCGACTTTGTCCTTAGAAGGAGTCAAGCAGTTAAGTCGAAAAGCAGCAATAGAGGTCGAGACGTTTTGCGGAACAGGAGTTGAAAGCTTAGTCTCAAAGATGGCATTTAGCCAAAGTTGAAGAAACCACAAAGGTCCAGCAAATAAGATGTTTTTCTCGGCTCCAGAGGGCTTTTGAAGAGAAGTAATGGCTTGACTCAAAGAAAGGTAAAGCTCGCCTAATAAAACTTTACCTAGACAGACGTCAGCGCCTTCATGAAGGAGTTGAGCAAGAAGTACGAATTTTTGAGGGACTTGAAGAGACTTAGAACAAAGGAAGAAAGCAGATAACCAGAACAACAAGAAAGCTACATGTTCCGAGTCGGAAACACTTGCAGAGGTTTTGTCGTGGTTTCTCAAGATAAAGCTTTTGTAAGTCAGATGGTTATAGTCTAGTTTGATCTCTTTCTTGACAGATCGGTCGAATGTGAAAGAAGACCCGGTAGGTCGAAGACCAGCGATTGCAGCTACATCTAGGAGAGTGGGGGTAATCATTCCCTGTGGAGTGTGGAAGGTGTTGGTCGAACGCTCCCAAAAGAAAAAGGAACTGGCTAGCATCGCTGGATGGTAGACAATTTTCGATCTGGATAATTGAATTATATTGAAGATTCCTGTAGTTTTCCAGAAATCTCCTTTCACTTTCTCGACTTTGTTTAACCATTCAATGTAAGGATTCGTTTTCACTGGAGGAGAAGAACGGAAAGCTCGAGGAGGGTCACCTAAAAAGGACAAATTGTAGGAATCTCTAAAGGCCAAGATTTTCTCATCAGGTAAGGGTGAAGAAAAAAATGCAGATGCATTTCTTGGGAAAATAGTTTGGTAAGGCCCTAGATATGCATGCAACTTATCACCAATGGAAAAGGGAATAAGTACCTGGGAATTCCAGATCTTAACCTTTTCTTCTTCATTGGGAGGTTCTGGAACAAAGGTTCTCCCTTCAACTTCAATGGGTTGTGAGAAAGAGACTGCAGACGGAACTTGAGAAGAAGATGTGGAAGTCATGGTAGTGGCCAATGATGGTGACGGTGAAAGCTCGTGTAAACCGAGATGGTTCCGATAGAGCTTTGAAATATCAAGGAGTTGCAGAGTTTGGAAGTGGGTCTTTTAGAAAGAAAAGCTGGAGGTTGAAGAAGAAGTGAAGTGGAAAGGGTTTTCCACCTATTTATAAGTCTGGAGCTAGAGCAAGATGAACGGTTAGGATTGGACCGGATGCCAAAATTTTGTTCAATAGAATTCATTTGTAATCCGTTTGAATTCTGAGTGGGGTATAGCAGTTTTCCTTGGAGAACGTGTCTGACATGATTAGACATTTATGATAGTGGAGTGTGGAAGTTGCTAAAGGTTAAAAGAGACTTTTACTTGTCGGGAATGAAAAAGGGGAAAACTGACATGTAGTATGTGGTCGAAATTAGGTAAGTCGAAAATATCATTTTTCTGATCGAACAAATGATATTTTGGGGGGCATCTGTTCATTGCATATAATTTCGACCTATCTTTGCATATTTTGATTGGGATTTACACTGGCTTCGACTTAGGAAGTCGAAAGTGAAGAGAATCAAGGAAATTTATCAAGTGTTCAATGACTTCGACCGTAAAGAAATTTGTGTTCGAGACATGAAAGATTCCAAATGAGAAGCCGGTTGTCTTCTGAAGATACTTCACCAGGGACACGTATGGAGTAGAAAGACACGTGTGAGACGAAGCCACGTTTAGAGGACACTTGAAATAGTTGTATTAAGTAACCGTTAGAAATTAGTTACATTTTAAGTCTATAAATAGCAGGTTTGTAGAGAGAATTAGGGGTTCACAATCTTTGCTAAAAACTCTCAAATGCTTACAATCGATCACAATGATTACAAGCCAAGTTAGAGTGAAAAAGTAGGGATTCGTGTAACACTTTGCATTTATAGTTCATTATTTTTATTCAGATTTAGAAAGTTTATTTACGTTTTTATCTGTTTAAGTCGAATTTATTGACTTATTTCTAATTTGTTATCGAGTCTTTTTAGTTTTGTTTGATTAAATTTAATTCATTTTCACTAAAGAACCCAAGAGGACTCGAATCCAGTCCCAGATTGATCTTTGGATTCTCTATTTGTTTTACCAAAATTTGGTGTAAACAACAAGCCAATCGATTTGAAGGAAATACTGAAAGATATTCTTGTTTCTGGATTTCTGGAAACTTTTGAAACCATGAAGCGAGTAAATATCTTTTAGCATTATTTTGGGTAGGGTTGTAGTGCTAGACCACATGTAAGGATCTATGTAAACAATTATTTTCAATCTCCACAGCATGTCTTGTCTTATATATTGTGGTGAACAGAGTAGAATCAAATAATTTTTTTTTCCTTTTTTTTAGTTTAGTAGATATGCAGTTTCATTGTAAAACAATTTTACACTAACAAGTAACAACCTCTACCGTATGCTACAATTTTTTTTGATAAGCCAAGAAAAATATTAAAGAGAAGTACAAGGGATATTCAAGCCAATACAAGAGAAAGAAGAAAAAATACAACAAAAGAAACATGGATTTACAAGTCGAAATCATTCCGTATGCTACCTAGGAAGAACAATTATTTTTATTTCAAACTAGATGTATTTCTGATTTGTAATAATTCAATTAGATCATGTGTAAATAAAATTTATACTGAAAGTGGATAGTGGATAGTGGATAGACCTTTAATCCATATTTGTTTCCCAAGATATCCATACAACAAACGATTATGAGATTAATCCTTTGGGTTCTGAGATCATGTTTAGTAAATATGTATTTTTCAATAAATGATTCTCTATACGCACCGTCAAAAAATAAATAAAATTATTTGACAAAGAAAAAGTGATATCCCTAGATTAGAAACTGACACATACAAAGAGTGTTGGTCTAGTGGTCAATAATTCATACTTTTAAAGAATGATAGTATAAATTTAAATCCTTAAAAATATTTATTGGAATTAAGTGCCTAAGTGTTATATTTATGCATTTTAAGTCTGATATTTGGATGAATTGTTTTTCTCTAACGTTTTCTTTTTGATGAATTGTTTTTTTTGAACTCCTTTTTGATGAATTGTTAAACTTGAACAAATAGCTGTGACGAAGGATAAAAACTATAACTGACGTGTGTATCTTGGATTCTTGATTAATCCCCTTAATTAGTGTATTTTAAAACAAATATATCAGTCTAGCTTAGGTAGGATTCTTTTGACGATCCTTTAAATTAATCTTTATATAAGTTTAATTATCAATTAAGGTTGTGAAAAATATCATTTTTGAATGACTTCGTTTAAATTATTAGTTATTTCAAGAAACAACTAAAAAAGAAAACACCAAGTTGAGTGTTTGAAAGAAGAAGATAATGTTTATTCTTACATTGGAAATATAATTGCACTTTAAGGATCGATCCCAGTACCCCTTTCCATCCTATGTGTTTTCCCGTTCTTACCACTTGAGTTATTATTCATGAACTTATTTATAGAATATAATTATTACAGTATTGAACTTTCCTGCCTCGCAATCATCCTGGTATTCTCTCTAAACTTTCCCTCTCTAACTCCTTTTCTCTCTCATTTCTGAATTAGGGTTGCTCTTGGGTGGCTGCTGCGCCGCCCTTTCTCCCTGCACCGGTGCGGCGGCAACCCCCCATCTCGTTTCTCTCTTGTTTCAGTCGATCTTTTTCCTTGTTTTGGCTTTCGTCCTTCTTTTCTACATCGACTTGTTTTCTCTTCTGTGCCGCATCATAGTTTCCAGTGCCTCCCTCCGACACCGCTCCGACGACTGCCCGTGTTGTTCACCGTCTTTCCCTCATTGTCCACCGTGATTTCTCTGTCTCGAATCTGGGTCGTTTTCGTCCCTGATTTGGGTGTTTTTGGTGGATTGCATAGGGTTTGCAGGTTGCTTGTGGTTTTTCTGGCCTTGGGTGCGGCGGCCAAACCCGGGTCATTTCCTCCACCTCGATGTAGTGGGTGCTTTGTCTCCCCATAAATCGTTGCTCCTCTGCAGGCAGTGTGTATTGCTTGGTGTTTTTGGGTGTGGCTAGGTTCTTCTCCTGGCCATTCCATAGGTGTTTATGGTTGTTTTGTAGCCTTGGTGAGACAGGTCAATTATGTGGAGTGGTTGCATCAGGGTCGCTGGATTCTGTTGGTTTTGAGACGTTGTGTGTTGCTCTCCTTTGCTTCAGGTCAGGTGATGCAGAAGTTGTGGAGTCTAGTTTGGCTGGTTTCTGGGTCGGTGTCTCTTATTTGGCCATGCCTCTCGCTAGTCTTGATTCGTCGTCGCTCCTCTCTGTCTCGTTTGCTTCGAGTGCTCTTTGAAGCTTGGTTTTTTTGCTGGGTTTTAGCTGCTCCATGCCACTGTCGTTCATGCTTTGAAGTTGGTTGTTGGTTTTGTTTTGATCGATCTTGTCACTGCGGTTGGAGGCCCCTCCAAGTGGTGTGTTTGGTGTCTCTTTTGGGTTTTGCTGGTGTTGTTAGGGCTTTTTGTTAGGCGTTAATGTAAAAGCATATGTTTATGCTCAGGGTTTGCAATCCAGGGGCTTAAGGCTTATATATGTTTGGTTGAGTTTTTGCCGACTTTTGTTGGCTTCGTTATTGTACACATGTTGAGAGGGGTTATTTCTCAACACTTCTTATCAATATATTTTGCTTTTAAAAAAAAGGTTCTCAAAAATTTTGAACACAATTTACACTTTTAAATTTCCAAAACAAACTACCAATGCATATAATAACTAGTATTTGTCCTCGAATGATAGCTCAAGTGGTAAGAGTTATGAGATATACAGGTTGAGAGGAAGAGGTTCAGTGATCAATTACTGGATGGTGCAATTTATCTTTCCGATATACCAAAATATATATATATGTAAAGCTCACTTGATTTATAAGTATTAAATGCATTAAACAATGAAATTAAACAAATTAAATTTCTATTCAACATTTAATATAATGTAACTTTTGAAACTTTTTGTTTTTTGACTTTACACATGCCAATATAACTTTTTTGAAAAATACATGTAGCATCTATAATTGAAAAAAAAAACATAATAATTACATGCCAATTTTTTTGTTTTTTGACATTACACATGACAATCTGCATCATATGACTTTGAGAGAAATCTTAACCGCATGATAATTTCTTATTATAATTTTTAAAGTTAAAATTACTTTATTGTGGATATCCAGTGTAAAAAAATATGTCATTATAACTTATTTATGACATTAAAAATTTATTACTTGATTTAATATATTTCAAATTTACATAATAATTTTTTATATTTTTAAATGAATAAAATATTAAACTACTTCAGTGCTAATTATTTAATATCAATGATTAGGGAGAAATGCATGTGTGTTTAATAATAAAGTTTTTGTTGTTGAACATATATGAGACTATTGCTTGGTTCGTGTGTTTTGGTGGGTCAATGAGAAGTGGAATGACTGTCCATATGATTTGGAATAGTTTGCTAGAGGCTTTGAGCGTATTGAATGACCACTGAAACAAAAGATGCCACGAACAGTGTATTGTGAGCCACCGCCAGCAATTGTTTTGAAGTTTAATGTGGATGGGGCGTCGAAAATGAATCTAGTGGTCAGTGGTATTGGCAGAGTTTTGAGGGATTAAAGAGGAGAGATGTTAGGTTACTTTGCAAAAGGAACTAAAATGTTGTGGCATGCGGGCTTTTGACGAAGGTTCAAGTAATGTTACATGCTTTGTTATTTTTTCCAACAATTTAAATTTTCAAATGTGGTGGTTAAAAGTGATTCCTCCTTAGTGGTCGGGTGAGTGTCTAAGAGAGATAGAAGGTCATTGAAATTGAAACATGTATTTAATCATATAGATCATCTGATATCTATAATCCAATGTGTTGGTGTAGTGTATGTATTGCGTGAGGGAAACACTGGAACAAACTTTTTGGCAAATCAAGGGTGTGGTAGGGAACAACATATATGGGTCTATTGTGATCTAATGTAATTATCTAAATGAGAAGGTTGTTCTCAATTTGTTGTGTTTCAATAAAGTTTTCTTAAAAAAATATATCAATTATTAAATTTGAGTAATATTAATTATTTAGATTTAGAGAACTCTAATTCTATTGAATGAAATGTCTCACCTCCATTATTATTTAATTTATTATATTTTGTAATAATCATATATAATTTTAAAAATATTATAAATAAATATGTGCAACGCAGGGTATTATTTCTAGTTAAATAATATTTTGTACCCGTGCTGGTCGTTTACAAATAAATAATGATACAAAACAAAAAATATAGCAAATTTAATAAATGATGTGAATATATAGAAAATTTATGCATATGGTATTTTTATGTTACTCTGTTAATCTGGGATTCCAAGAACTTTGGGGGATCTTCCATGGTATAAGGATTGCCTTAGCAAGAGGATTCTCCAAAATTTACATTGTGAGAATTTGAACACACTCCCATGTAGGCTTTTCAAAGGAAGACTTCCACTAGACTAGGCATGTGATTTGGTAATAACATTACAATCTATTTTTTATATATATTTATATATAAAACAAAAAAATCGATCACTAATGATAACATTATAAAATTCCTTATAAAGTATTGTTTATCACGTAAAATAATTAAAACCACTATCGCAAAGTGAGACTTCCTCCGTCCCCTATTATAAGTCACTTTTTTTTTGAGATTTTTTTGTCGCAAAATATAAATCACTTTTCAATTTCTATAAAACATAATTATTTCTTTCCATATCTACCCTTACGCTTAATGCTTCACATTAAAATAATTTTTTCACTTTTCAAAATTTTCTTTGATTTTCCCTCAAAAGTCCGGTGGGACAACCCCTAGAGCTTTGGCTAAGGCTATCTTTGTAGACATTTTTTATTATTATAATAAATAAAAATGCCTCGTACTTGAATTTTTAAAAAAAAAGACCACTATCATTTAGAGATAGTGAAATATTAAGAAGGAGAGATAATTTTCAATGAAGGCAATTCAGGATAATTATTCAAAACAACTACAAATGTATTGCTACTAATTACTTTTAACTATTTTTCTTAATTTAAGAGAATTGAGTAAAAGTGACTTATAATAGAGATGGAGGAGTAATAATTACTTGTGCTCTTTATTTTAATATATATCATATTTAAAAATAATTTAAAATAAGTAATGTGTGCACTTTTTACTATGAATAAAGTGTAGAACCTATGTTTTTCATGATATTTTTAACTAAATAGGTATTTGTGTCATGAAAATAATTTTAGCTAGTATTGATAATTTTAAATTTTTTATAAAATACAACGAGTGAAGCAATCGAACCAGTGACTCAATGGTCAGACCAGTGTCCCATTGACTCAGTGCAACCCTGACTGAGTCGATCATTAGGTCGAGTTTAATAACACTGATTCATATGTTTCGTCCCGTAACATAGCACTTCAATTCAATTAATTGTTTAATTACTACTATAAAAAAAATTGAATATTAGAAAGAAAATCCAAAGAAGTACTCCACACAATCTCACAAAATGGAAGGATTTATTGGAGTTGACTGACTTAGGGATAAATACAAATCTCAATAAAATAAAGAAAAGATCCCCCCAATCAATCAATTGCATTCAAGTTGCAATCAAATTATAAAAGTTAAGATCACAATCTGTAAGGCTGCCACCGGAGTTCCATTTTTAAGATGGTCGAAAGGGATTGAACACAGCTATTCGGCTCGAATTTTGTTTTCGTTAAGTATTTCAACAAGTAGGGTGATGAGATGTTTGGTGTTTAATTTGAACGCCCCTATGGCAACATTTAGTGTTGAAAGAAAATAATTAAAGAATGGTGATGAGATGTTTGGTGTTTAATTTGAGCCAAATATTAAGAGAAGGAAATATAACATTTTGTTAGTTAGCAGGAAGCATGTAGAACGTGTGTAGTTTCGGGTCTTGAGATTTGAATCATGTGACTTAATAGTATTTGTTTTCCTAGAGCTATTTGATACTTTGGCTTATGCGTTTTTGTTTTATTGTTTTGTTTCCTCTCTATAAATATATTATATTGTATGATTTGATTTGATTATGATCAATTTGATTTTAAAAGTAGTGTAGTCTTATCAAGCAATAATACTTGGTTGAGAAACCAATTTTCTCTCCATCTTATGAGCCATAGTAAATATAAGAGAGAAATGAGAGATATCATAGATGATGTAATAAAATACAAAAAGAAATAAAAATAAAAATGTGTGAAAATAAGAAAAAAGAGAAAGAAAAAAAAAGTATGAATGAATCAATATTCTAGTAGTCTGATACGATCTAACTTAGTTTAACATAGTTTTAAAATTGGTATATTTTTTTTTGTTACACAGGAAAAGAAACTAAGCAATCACATTCAAACAAAGAAGAGGAAGAGGAACCTCAAACCTTCCAAGTTCCAATCCCAACCCTCCCTCAATGCGAGCTCAGCTTATGCGTCTGCCACCATATTCTGCACTCGGGGAACATGAACGAAGGTCACATATGCCAAGTCCTTGACAACAAATCTCGAATGGAAATAACCTCATCCCTAGGCCAATAGTCCTATACAAAGGGGGAATGTGTTATTGCTTTGAAAATTAATAAATATTTATTAACAATATGATATTTAAAGCATTGATAATAATTAATGCTGAAAATTATATTACTTATTAATATTTTTTTTATCACTTTCCTTAAAAATATATTTCGAATTTGGTGTAAAATATTTATGACAAAATAATTTGAATTAAAGTAGTATTTTGTGGAACATCCACCATTATTATTAATATCAATAAATTAATATATATATATATATAAATAAAAGTATAATTGACTTGACCTATACATTAATAACAATATTAATTAGTTATTAATAAAATTTTACATGAATAGTTATAATAATTACTAATTTGTTTTCCGATGTATAAAAACATTACTAATTTAAAAAAATTAGTTTCACAAATTTTAAAATATTAATAATTATTATTATCTAAATTTTCATTATTAATGCAACTTAAGAAAACAATTTTAAAAAAATAATAATAACAAGTAAAAGTAAAATTGACTTGACCTTTACATTATAAAAATATTAGTCAGACATTAATAAATTTTATATATTTTCATTATATTAAATACTAACTGTAAGAGTTTAGATGAGTTTCTCATTATATTCATGACAACTTGTGAAAGAATTAAAAATAATAACGATAATAATAAGTAACCGTAAAATTGACTTTACATTCACATTAGTAACCGTTATGTGTTTCGAACTTTAACAAGTACACTAATATTATACTTAGCTTCTAAGATCACCTAAGATCTAAAGCTAAAGCTTACTAATTCTCTCAACTTACTAATATGCTAATAGCTGGGTTTTTCAAGTGTCACAAAAGTCAATATGGGTGATGCTCCAACCCAGGCCAAACCAATTTTTCGTATGCTAATTTGGAGGTAGATGTTTTACAACCACACCAACCCCCAACTAAACGCTACGGAATCTATTTGGATGAGGAATGATATTGTTGAAATTTCACAATTGCAAGCTACACCCATCAACCACAGGTACACAGAAGTGTCTCGAATCGATGAAACTAAGCCTTATATAGACTTGCTGGATAAACCCATCAACAATATGTCTGTTAATATCATTGATGAAAAATTGAATCTAAAACTAAGAGACTGTAAAGCTCTAATATCCATCATTCCATTAAATCCATAGAACCATAATCTTAAATTTCACTTTTTCATCAGCGATATTAACATACACATCAGTGTTAATGGATTTATCCAGCATGTCGATATATGGCTCAATTCCATCAATTGGAGACACTTTTATGTACCTATCATGTATGGGTGGAACTTGAAATTGTGAAATTTCAACGATACTATGTCTTATCCCAGTAGATGCCATAACTTATTTTTGGGTTTATTGGTGTTGTCAACCAACATCATGCAAGTTACCATACAAAAATGAGTTTGGTCTGCAGTAGGGCATGACCTAAGGTGTTGGTGGTGATTCATGAAAAACCATGCTATAACATAGTGTATAGTTTCTTGTAAGAATAGAAGCCTAAAAAAGTTAGGTTGAAAAAGTTTATGTATAGAGTCTCTGACTTAATGTCTCCCTTGAACAATATGAAAATAAAAAATGGGCATTGAAAAAACAAGAATCAAAGAATACTTGGTTGCACCAATATGCATGCGATATTTTCCTTTTAATTGTTATGAATGGGGTGTTATTCATAAGCGAAAAGAAGAGCCTGACTAATGTTGAAAAATTTATCAGATCAATCATGATGGTGGTGGTTTTGGGAAAGGGTGTGGGAAAGCATTGTTGGAGCGATTCTTAGCATGTGCGTCTGCCACCATATTCTGCACTCGGGGAACATGAACGACGGTCACATACCAAGTCCTTGACAACAAATCTCGAATGGAAATGATCTCATCCCTATGCCAATAGTCCTATACATCGATGTTATTTATAAGAACCTCCATCGCCTCAAAACAGTCCATGTACGTACGTAGCACACCACCTCCCGGTAGCCAAGCTCCCAAGCGTGCAAGAGGCCCCTTCGAGCTGCTCGTAGCTCTGTCTAGAACGCATCCCCAGCACCCATACACTCTACGAAACCAGAAACCTATCACTCATCCTTATCCCGGATCACCCCACCTCTGCCCATCCTCCATATTCCTTGTTGGCACTCCCATATGTATGAAGAGTAACATTGTTAAACCCATCATTAGTTATCACCGAGGGCTTTGGCACCATCACCAAATTTCAAACAATGGCGCAAAACAGAGCATTGTTGGCCAGTTGTAGATGAGCAAACAACCAATGACGAAAGCAAGCCACCTCTAGACAACAAGGAAGGGCTGACAGAAACATACCATGCACCCCCACTGGGCCCGGAGAGTGACGAAGAACATGCTCGAGGTCCTCGACTGGAGCTTTACATCTGATACACGCTACTGAGGTTGCAAGGGTACTGCGAAGTCGTTCATATTGGCGAAAAGCGCCCGTCTGCCACAAGCAAGATTCAAAACCGCACTTTCTCTGGAGCATTAGCAAGGAGATGATATGCAGAAGCCAAAGTATAAATTCCATCTCTTGTTCCCTGCCATAGCAGCTTATCCTCCCCGGCCAGTACACTAGTCACGTGAACACGCGGAATCTCCTTCCACACTTCCTCTTGGAGTTATGTATACAAACCATCAAAACACCATATTCCTTGGTGCTAGACACCCGCCACCGTCATCTCTATATTAGTAATATGCACAAAGAGGATCTGAAATATCCGAGCCAGTTCGAGTACCAAAGCGAAGAGCTAGCAGCCCCAAGCCGCGGGCCAAACCCATGAACAACTAAATCCTTAGCCTTAACGATTCCTCGCCACACAGACAAATCCCTTGGTTGAGCTCGCTCAGTCAAAATAGATCCTGATCTGAAATATTTATGTGATAAGACTTGAACCCACAACTTCTCCTTCTCATTCATGAAGCTATGAAATAAATTCCCCAAGAGGGCTTCGTTGTTCTTCCGTGTATATCAAACTCCCAAACCTCCTTTGGCCTTTGACCGTGCCACGTCCTCCCAAGCAACAAGGTTCCAACTACGGTGATGGCCACCCCTTCCCCAAATACAATTGCGGATTATCTTACCGACGTGCTCACACACAGACTCCAGGAGCCAAAGTGATTGCATATCATGCACTGGTAAAGAAGAAAGCACTGATTTCGCATCCAATCAAGCATGTCCAGAATAGTATGCATCAAAGGGTTTTGTACATTATTTGTCATTGGAATCACTCCGCCAGATTCGTCGTTCTCGTCGTTGCCGTAATGTTCGGGGGTGCCAAAATGTTCTCGCAAGGATCTAGGGATCCTTAAATCTAGAATTTGTGTAGCTGCTTTCTTAGTCAAGAAGATAACCTGTCTTACCAAGCTTTGGGTCTAAGCCTTCTATAGTGGGGCTAATCCCTAACCTAGATCTATTACATCATGGGGCTTACAATTGTTACATAAGCCTTAGATCTGGTCCGACCGAGACACTGACGACTCGTCACAGTAAATAAAGGGCCTCGCGCCCATTCCCTATGAGTTTCCTAAACTAGGGCGCCAACATAGGGCCTGACACCATATCCAATCCACATGGCACAAGACGTTGGATGAAGTGCGTCTTTATCAGTACTCGTGGATCCTCTTCCCTTTCGCTCAAGGCGTGGTGCCCAATCTAGTCCATCGATCAATGCTAAAAAAGACACGAGCTGAGTTAAGTAGTATAAACTAAAACAAATAGTTTTTAATTGACTTTGTCAATGTTTTTTTATTTGGAAAACATAAAATAAGACTTCTTTAGAGACATAACAATACTAAATTGAAAATTCACTTGAACAATCAAGTTAATAATACCAATGCTAGCTGGACCAAAATCATCGTAGTCCATACATTATAGTAGTAATATTGATAGTGATATTGTATTTATATATAATTACCGTTGAGAAAGCATTGATTTTGACCCTTATAATGATATTCTTCTTTTATTTTGTAAAATATAATATAACTGCAATATAATAAAATAATTATTGATTACGTCAATATTATCTGTCCTCTTTTGGGCAAATGATTACATTAAAATTAATACACAAAGGAACCCCACAGCCTAGTTTTTTCGTTTTTTAAATCACCGCCACAACCTTGTACTATACTTATAATATCAATTATCAACCAAAATATTTGATTTTTTTTTCGACCAAAAAAAAAAGCTATTTGATTAGTGTTAGACGAGACACATCTGGTCATCTGGACCATTCCTCCAGCTGTTATTGTTCTCCTGCTCTGTGGATGTAGTTGTTTAGTTTGTTGCTTTGTTTGTTTCTTTCCCATTGTAACAAAAAAAAAGACGAGACACATCTATAAAAGTCACAGTTTCCAAACGAGTTTGCACCTCTTAAACACAAACAAAATATAAAACACTTATATATATATAATACCAGAAGGCCCAAATTTTCAGTTGGTCTTCCTACAGTTGGTCCTAATCTGGCCATTGGACCCAGTGAGTGGGCTTAGGTTCCCCATTTTAACCATTGCATTGGCAAAGTCAGTTCTGAAACTATCAGGATCAGTAACATAAGAATTCACTTGTTGACCAAAAAAAAAAAAGAATTCACTTGTGAGTCCGTGGTTCCTCCGTTGAAAAGCTCTTGATCTGAGTGTAATAGACCCTTTTGGCTCTGCAGATTCTTGAAGTAAATATTGTCAAAGGTGATTTCACTGGTGGTGTCAAGAGGGGACATATTGCTATTACTACCTACGCTAGGACAATTTCCTTGCAAGGATTTTGCATAAGAGGAGTCTATGTTTGTCTCGTCACGCCTCGCTTTCCCAATTGTGTGTGATCCTGAAATATTTCATAAACAAAAAGTTCAAGAGTATGCTCTGTAAAACTAATTATAATTAAGATTTGATCTTAGGCATTTTAATTTATATTGGTTTTGATGCGTGCAGGCCCAAAACTATACTCAAGGTCAAGGAGTGTTTTAAGATTTATGGTTGTGGCTGGTTGTGTAGTGTAGTTCAAAAACCTTAAGGTATTTAGACTTGGAAGTTGGAACACTTAAGTATATATACACTCATTTACTAGTTTGGTGAACCCATTGATGTTTACTACCTTCCTCACTCCCCCTCAAAACTAATTGGAGTAATCGAGTTACTCGTGCTTTGTCTCAGCTTGTACTCAGGCGAATCCTGAAAAGTTATGCTTCTTTTATTTGTACCAGAGTCTGAAGAGGCCATGACTTTTTTTATGGGAACTAAATTTCCCACCTCAAGCAACCAATTTCCCACCCCTCCCCAAAATTTAATACCCTAAAATACCCCTTCTTCAAAACTATCCTCTTCCACTTCTAACTTCCCACCCTACTCTTCATCTTCTTCAAACAACCATTTTTCCTCCCACCACTCCATCTTCTTCAAACTCCCTCTCCATTCCTCTCACTCTTCATTCCCTCTCATTCTCCATTCTCTCCCACTCTTCATTTCCTTTTCATCTTTCTCTTCTCTTTCTTTTTCTCTTTCTTTTCGTTTACTACGCTGTTAATTTTTCTTCTTCTTCTTCTTCTGAGATTTAAGTTGTTCCGGGAATTAGAACTCGGAACGTTCCGGGAAATATAACCCGGAATGCTTTTTGAAATTGGATTATGGTAGTTCCGGGTTTTAAAACTTGAAAAGTATAAAATAGGTTACGGGAATTAGAACCCGAAGCGCTTTTCAATTGGGATTATGGTTTTTTTGGGTTTTAGAATCCGGAAAGCATAAAATAGGTTCCAAGAAGTAGAACCTGAAAGTTTTCAGGTTTTAAATTCCCGGAATATTACTCAGAACATGTTCCGGGAATACAAATCCCGGAATGCACTTAATGCCAGGGGCACTTTGGACAATTACTACATTAAAGTAGGGTGTTAAATTGGTTGGGTGGGGTGCCAAATTTAACACCACCATTTTTTGATAGTTTAATTTTTTTTTTATGCGCCATTTTTTTGGTTTAGTTTTATTTTCCAGACTTTTTATTTTCTAGGTCCTGAATTGTTGGTCAAGTAAAGTCTGATACCACTTATTAGATTTGAAGCGATGAGGCCCAAAACTAAGCTAAGAGTCTGGGAGTGTTTTGGGATGGGTGAGTGAATGTGTAGTATAGTCTAAAACACCCAAGTATATATTATATATACATTCATTTAGTAAACCCATAGATCTGGGACTATTACTTTCACCATTTTATAAGCCAAAAATTGAATTAACATATAAAGAACTATACAAAGATCACAATATGTACCCAAACTAAATTACATCATAACACCTAAACTATGGACATAACCAACCAGCTAGAATGTTAACAGAACAAAAAATGTACCTGAAAGAGCAACCATTTCTTCAGTTATGAAACCTTTGTTGGTGAAAGCAGTGATAAGGCCACCTAAATTTAAAAAGGGTGCTGGCAAGTCTGAATTAGCAGAGCTGAAACTTGCTGTAGTTGAATCTCTTCTTCCCAATAGCACACTCCAACTAGGTCCACCAAGCTGAGAAAATTATTTCATAATATTACTCTCAAACTCCTTTATGGGCTTTATATAATTTTTCTATTTCATTGACTTCAAACTAAATATACTTACAGAAACAACTGAATCTCTTGCTGCTACAGCAACGATATATATCAGCACATGATACAACACCAGGGCATAACGTCTCAACTACAGATTTGATGTTGTCTATAACATCATAGCCTCTCACTGAATTATTGTTTGGAGCTGCTGTCTTCTCACCTGTGAAACTCGTTGTGTCATCCAATAGTATTGATGCATCACATCCCTGAAATAAAAAACAAAACCACAATATTGAGAACAAAATGAAAAATTGATTTTCTTGAGAATTAAATAAAGTTATTATGTTCCCTTCTAATTACTAAAGACACTGGAGCTGATCATCAAGTATTGTTGATTAGATCCCCTGCAGTTTTAAAATTAAATATCTGCAAGATGTGCAGTGTTACATCTCACCATTCAAAATCATCTTTTTAAAATTAAAGAAGTTAATATTGATTTATATTTAAAAGTTTACCTAAAAGAGTTGTTTTAATTTGCAGATAATCCTTATCCGTATCTAACTAATGAACTAGTCTTTAGAAAAAGATCACTATCGTTTGCAGTTAAAAAATGTAACTGCATGGGTCTGAGCTACAGAGAAAGTTTAACAAATATTAAAAATAGTAGATAAATATATAATTTAGATTGAAATGAACCTTTGGATCATAGCTGCACCACCCTGCAGTTATTTCACTACCCTAGGGATCTAACTTGTTAGCTAGTGGAAAAACTCAACCTTTTATACAACATTATATATACATGTTTGCTAGTGCATACGTATGGTGAAGTGTGTCTTTTGCATATCTAATAACTGATTAATTATTTGTGTATGTGAAATTGTGAATATACGTACATCGGTACATGCATGTATCTTTATGCTCAGCTAATACTCCTGATTTGGATACAGGAAATTATTAACACAGGATAGTGTGGCATACAATTGACATCCACATTTCTAGTATCGTGACGGCCAAAAATGTGTTTTCGTGTTTTTTGAAAATAACTTCACGAATTGTGAAGTTTAAAACTACCACAAACCTGTGTCAATTGTATCTATCGCAGCGTACGGTATACATATTATTAGATCAAGAATTCAATAGTATACGCTAAAAAAAAATATTTAATAAACAAAGAAGGAAAAGTGAAAGTGTTGACTTGCTTGAACAAAACAATCATGGAAATGAAGACGAAGCAGAGAGGCTCCCATGCGAAGCTCCTTGGTCACAGCAAGGGCTACTTGTGTTTTAATGGCTGTAAGCGCAAGAGGACACGTGTTGGCGTAAGAATTAGAAGACAACTGAGCTGAGCCAATCCCAATAAGGCAAAAGAGAAAGAAGAAACGAACTTCCATGCTTGGAAGGATCATGGCAATTAATGGAGTTTTTCTAATTAAAGCAAGATGGAAAGGTTGAGAGAGTGGCTTATGATTAGTGCTAGCTTGTGATGGTTTAGGCCTAATTGATGTGTCCTGTATTTATAGTTGCCTTAAACTAGTGTGTATCCTTTCTCTTGTCAATATGTTCAGCTACAAAGGATTAAGAAACTATATATTGATTCCAGAAAAGGAGGAACTGACCTAGTAGGTGTTATCTGTCACAATAATAATTTAATTTAATTGAATAGTTAAACAGAATGCATTGCATGTTTTCCTAGTATATTGACCTGTATTTTTTTCCAAATAGATTGAAGTGAAGGGTCAAGGGTGTTCCAAGGAAGGTGCGTGATGTTATGTGGAAGCTTGTATAAAATAAGTAGCCTCCAAAGTAAACATAGATGGTATCAATTTAGAAATGGAGGAAATAAACGTTATGTATGGTTACAGATTATAAGGAGGAAGACATTCAACACTTATTAGTGTGGCATCTAAATTAAATTTGGAATGATTCCTTCGGTTGGTGGGGAAATAGCACATTATTACCATTTTCATGTGTTGAAATGTTTTGGATAAACCAAATGCACTACAATACTTCAGGCTTGGGTCGCGGCAGCAAAACCGCGATCTTATGTGAAAAAATTGTGGGTGAAAACTTAAGGCACAGTTTGGTTACGGTCTCCTAAATTATAAAAAAACAACCATTTTAGCAATAAAGTTTAACGTCGGTTCCAACAATGATATAAAATATGCTCATTACTGTAAGTCAAACTAAGGTAAAGCGCTAATTTTACGTTCCATTCAACTTAAAGATAAACCGACGCTAAGTAGCGCCAACTCACCAACCATTAGCGCCGATTTCGTAATCGAGGCTCTAAGAACCAATAAATTTTGCGCTGGCCCACCATCCATTAGCGGTTATTAGAGGCCGACGCTAAAATCACCGACCAAATTAACCAGTGCTAATTGGAGTCGATCCCTATAAGGTCGACAAGTTAGCATCGGTTTGATGGGCGCTAAACTTTTATGATTTCTCCACCCTTTCGTCTTTATAACCTCCCACTTCTCACACTCTCCAAAACCTTCTCACTCTCAAACTCTCTCACTCTCTAAAAAATGTTGCTGCTTGTAAGACTCAGACTTTCAAGAGAATAAACCTATTTAATTTTCCGCTTTTATGTTTTTATTCGCATTTGCATAATATTGTGTCTAAGAACACTACTAAAAAAAAGCTATTTAGCGACGGGCAAAATCCGTCGCTAAATAAGCAAAAAACCGTCGCTAAACATATAACGACGGACCTGCATCCGCCGTGCAAAAGGGCGTAGCTAAAAAATTAACGACGGAATATGATATCCGTCGCTATTAGTGACGGAAATATACCGTCGCAAACGTATTACTTTCCGTCGCTAACGTGTTTACATGATTAACGCATGTTTCCGTCGCTATTAGCGACGGATGGTTCCGTCGCTATTTACGACGGAATATATATGACGTCGCTATTTGCGACGGACCGTTCCGTCGCTATTTAAGACGGAACGTAGCTTTCCGTCGCTAACTTCCTGTAAAGTTCCCTCTCTAATTTATAATTGTTAGAGATGGACAAAATCCGTCGCTAATTTCCCACTGTGTAAATGACAAAAAAAAAATTTTTAGCAGATTTTTTTTTCCCTGTGCAATAACAATTCAATTTGAATATTTTCCCCAAATAGAAGTAATTCAAAATATAGGTGCCCACTAGGGTGGACCTTTATTATTTTGGTCCACCGGTGCACCATTGACTTAATACCGTTAGATCTAAGATTCCTAGAATATTCTTCAAATGACAATAGAAGGGTAAAATTGTAAATCGACCCCCTCCAAGTTCAACAGAACTGTAGCACCACTGGGTTGATCCTGCCAAGAGCCTTTGAAATCCTTGCAACGGTGAAATTGCTGGGTTGGGTTTCCATAAATCGAAGCAGATTGAAGCGGAGCTTGCTGCCTCCGAAGCATATCTTGCCATCGATCGAAAAACCAACCTTGGTTGTTGGGAAGAGAGTGGAGGGAGAAAGGTTGGGATTGGCGTTGATCTTGCTGGGTTTGGTGTTTTCCCCCTTCTAAAAATCTAACCTTTTTTCATCTGTTTTCAATTTTTGTGTTCTGATGCTTCTTATTCAGTCATTATGATGATAGGGGCAAGAAAGATGGAGGCTTTCTTGCAACTTCAACAAAAAAATGGGAGGAAGGTGAAGATTCAGATTGGTTTGTGAGGCTGGGAAGCAGGGAGAGAGTGGGAGGGAGAAGGAGTGGAAGGGACAAAGTCTAAAACATCTCTGTTCTAGTTCTATTTCTGGTTAGAGATGTATGGGTTAGTTTGCCACTGTTTTTTTTTTCTGGTTGTTTTGCTCCTGGGTATTGCCTTTGCTAGTTCAAGGAAAGTGCATTGAGGGTGTGCCTTTGCATACCAGGTTGGGTTAATTTCGTTGAAATGTTCATCTGGTATTCCTTGGATGCGTGAACTTATATTGGGGGAAATTTTTGTGGCTTTATTTGGGAAAAGTATTTAATCCTTTCAAGGCACGGATTGTATCTATATGTCCCTCTCATTCAGATGTGAAGAAGAGATGGAGCATTGGGTGAGTGGTTTGTTTAGGAAGAAGTGGACACAAGAGATAGTGGCCTTGATGGTGGACTGGTGGCTGGTTGGGAAGGGGAGGAAGAAGAAAACGGAAAAGACAGGGAAAAAACCAAAATTGCCCTCTGGTCCACCGGTGGACCAAAATAAAATTAGCCCACCCTAGTGGGCACCCAAAATATACTATTGATTTGAAGTTTCATATTTAAGATCATGTTCATCAACATACATAACCATAGTAGTGAATCCATACATAGTCATGGTAAAATGTCAAGTATAATTAAAAACATAGTATCAAATACATATATTCATCTAAATCAAATGCCATCCAAATCATCCTCTAATTCTTCATCATCTATGTTATGCTGATTTGTAGGTGATTGTTCAACAGAGCGTGAAGCCATGCTTTGAGGAAAGCTCTCCAAGAATCTGTCCAAGTTTGCAAATTTTTCATCATATGTCTCCATTTTTCCCTTTAGCTTCTTGTTCTCCTCTGTTAAAGTAGAAACAAGATTTCTCATTGTCTCATACTCTGAGGGTGAGACGACATGAGATGACGTGGCCTTAGAACGTTTGAACTTTACAGCCTCTGCACCTAATCCATAAATCCGCCCCTTCTTGTTCGCACCCCCAACAACCTCCAAGTAGATTTCATCATTTGATTTTTTGTGGGCACCATCTTCATTCTCCTGTGAGTCTCTTGCAGCAATTTGTGTTTCAAAATCAACGTTCACATAAGATTTAGATATTAGACATCATGAAAACTGAAAACTACAGCAGTAGGACGACTTGAAAAATCTCAGCCATGTTTAGATATTAACATCTCAGCCATGTTTTGGATGACAAACAATCTGCCTGTCAAATACATGCAGCTATTTTTGCACCTATAAAAGGGCTGTGCAAAACTAACAGTAGCTAGACCAAAAACAGGCAGGGAACACAAAAATTGCAGCAACTTATAACATATAATTGCAGCCCACAAAATGTTAGATAAAGATGGCTAATTAAAGAACAAAGATATAGTAACTTACCGCAATCTTCTCTGCTACTGGGGAAACCCATTTTGTGGGATCATTTTTGAGTTTGTGAGTGATTTCAAATAATTCCCAATTTTAAGTTTTCTTTTCACTCGATTTTTCCTGCATAAAAAATGTAAACTTGTAACTTATCGCACATATCCAAGAGACACTATTTGTGTCAAAAAAAAGGTAAGAGTTACTTACTAATCTCCTAAAGTGCTCAGATGAAGGAATGGATCCTCCTGTATGTAGGGGACCACTAGATGACTTTCTATTATTAGCATTTATTGCTGCCTTTCTCTTCCATTCGGCGTCTTCCTTCCAATTTTGTTCCATCACCTTACGGTTTTGCTCGGGAATCTAGGTTCCACTATCTCTCTTAATACGCACCCTATACAGTGAGTCCCCTAGCCCAGTAGATGCTTTATGGTCAAAAGACTTCCGGATTTGGATGTCATGCTCAGGTAGCCATCTAAACTTCCTCTACATAACAAATATTCCAAGAAGGAAATTTGGTAAAACAAATATGAAGGCAGATTGTGATCAAAATCCCTACATAACATACAAATATGAAGGCAGCTAGACCAAACATATGAAGGCAGCTAGACCAAACATATATCGCTTCTCCTTACAAAACTTACAACTTTGCAGCATCTCATCTTCTTTATAATACAACATACAACCCCCCGGACAACATTCAATCTTCACACATGCTAGCCCTAGTTCAGCAACTGATTTCTTCGCATGGTATAAATTTTTAGGCATACAATTACCATCGGACATTGCATCACCCATAAATTGCACCCATTCATTAAAGCACCCCTCAGATAAACCATAGTCTGCCTTCAAACTTAGGGCTTTTAGAGAAGCTGACAGCATAGAATATTTATCACAACCATCCCACAGAGAAGAATTTGCGGCGTTCAGCAAATTAAAGAATTGAGATGCTTCAGCGTTAGGATCTTCGGTCATCATGTCCTCTTGCTCAAGATAGTTACCAACTACTGGTCCAACAGCATCCATCACCAACTGCTCATAAGTATTATACATTTCCCTTGGCCCACTATTACCGTAGTAAGAGTGATCATCAACCATTGGGGGCATTTGAGGAATAGGTTCTCCATGATTTGTCCAATGGTAATAATTAGTCATGAAACCTTTCATACATAGATGGACTTTCACCAAGTCTGTTTCTTGAAATCTCATGCACTTGCATTTCTTACAAGGGCACCTGATTTTCTGACCTCCGGCAACAAATTGATCTTGTTCACAAGCATACTTAATAAAATCATTAATTCCTATAATGAATTCTGCAGTCACATGCCTATCACAATCCAATCTATTATCCATCCATCCATCTCCTAATGGCGACGGATTATTTTCCGTCGCTAAATTCCGTCGGTAATTCGCGTTTTTTAGTAGTGGAAAGTGCTTGAATTAAATCAAAGAGCAAACAATATTCATGAGTCACTTAAAATAGAGTTATAATTCGATTGATAAATTCATGTTGCCACTGAAGAGTTATGGTTATGTTTGGAAACATTTGAAAACAGTACGCTGCCTTAAAAACCATAATCATTTTCAGAATATTATATTATCAAATTGGTAAATTGGATTTTCCTTATCTTTATGATGATATGTGGTTGGTTCCGTGTATTTTGACTGTAATGTTGCTAAGGTTCATTTTCGATGCCCCGGTAAAGTTTCTTATGCAACGTGGAGGTTTTGTATAAGAGAGACCGCTTTGGGAATTCTGAACAACATGGAATGCTTTCGAATGTTGTGAGGATTCCATTTTTTAAAATATTTTTTTTCGATACGACGAAGTAATATTGGGTTGTAAATGAGACGTTCCGGCGTCGCACCTCACGATATTTTCAAGGCTAAGATTAGGGACAATGAGGGCGAATAGTGGCTAGACCATATGGACACAAAGTTGAGACAAATAGTGTTGCATGTGGATTTGAAAATCTTATGGCTTGGCCGTCCTACTCCATCATCTCTCACCATCATCATTTGGAACTTTTCTAAGTGAGAAAATTAAAGGGAAAGAAAGAGAAAATCCAAGTAATTCTTCATCTTCTCCATTTGCCTCCCGAAATCGCCCGACTACTACAACACCCCTAAAGGACTCCATTTCTTCTTCTTTTGATGTCATTATCTTAATAGAAAACGTATATCATCTCAAGAGATTGCTATTAATGGTTTTTGTTTCATGAAATTTTTGAGTCTTGTAGTTCATACTTGGTTATAAACTTCTTTAGTATTCACAAATGTTGAAGCCTCTTGTCATAAGCTTCATAGTGATGTATTTTGTTTTCAAAAGTTTTGACTTTTGGTTCTTGAGTAATTTCTAAAATAGTTTTCTTTCAAAGTGTTTTTTTAATGTTGTATCCATGATGATGATCTATTGAACCATGTTATTTGTTTCTAAAGATGTTGAGTTTTTGGTTTTTAGAAAATGTTGAAACTAGAGTTTTGATCAAAGTCCTTTTATTAATGTTGTTGTTGAGGTCATGAGCATGATAGAAATGTATTTTGTTTTTTATAAAGATTGTGAGCCTAAGGCGTAGTCATGAATTTTGATGTTGTTTTCACCATAGATTTACTTATTTGGAGCCTATGTGATACTTAATTTTTGAAAACAAGTTCATCTTGATAATTAAAAGGGTATGACCGAAACATTGTGCTTGTTAAAAGGTAGGAAATTTCAAGTTAAGCTTGTTTTATGTGGTAGGATGTGTAGGAAATGGTGTTGTTGTTAAAAAGTTTTAAAAGAAAAATGTTGGTTGTTTTGTTAGTGTGGCCATGGGCTATGTGTGGGGAATGGATGGATAATTTTTAAGTACAACTTGGTTTTGAAGTGTTAAAAACATCTTACAAAATTAGAGAAGTTGCAAAAGAGTTTAAGGAAAATTTTCAGGTGTTTTTTTGGGTTTGGAACCATCATCAAGGGAAAAAGAAGAAAAAAATTCTGAAGTTTAAAACTTTGTTTTTGGGTTGATAAATGTGTCACAATGATGAAGGAATTGCAAAAGAATTTTGGTGAGAAAATATTCTTCGGGGCTGTGAGCTCTTTGTGGAAAAGAAAAGAAGAAAAAAAAAATATTTTGACTTGAAAAGTACTCCCTCCGTTCCCTATTATAAGTCACATTTTTTGAAAAAAATTTGTTACAAAATATAAGTCACTTTATAATATCTAGGAAGCATTAAATAGTTTTTTCCAAGTTCACCCTCATATTTAATATGAAAGAGATGATAAACTTTAAAAGTATTAACATGGAGAGAGAAAATCATAGGAAAGTAAATATGGGTAATCTAGGAAAGTAAATCATTTTTTTTACAAATTTATTACTAGTAACTACTTTTCTTAATCTAAGAGAATTAGTTATTTGTGACTTATATATAGGAACGGAGGGAGTATATGTTTTATGGAATAGGAGTGGAAATAGTGAAGTTGGTGCAAAGTTTTGAAACGACCTCAATGAATTAATATCCTAAATGCAGTTTAAGGATCCCAAGGAGAATGAGAGGAAAATATCGGTTTAGATGCTTTTTGATGTTTTGTAAAGAGATGGGTAATTAACTTTTAAAAATTTCTCTTTAATTAAGTCAAGAGTTTTCTTGGGTCTAATTGGTTTATTCAAGTGTTTAAGAACCTCTTCTTCCCTTTTGAATTCCTTTAGGGATTCTAGTTGTACTGTATTTTATGTGTTAATTCGTGGTTGTGCCTCTGAAGCTTCGAGTTCCAATGGGCTATGATTAGGAATTGCGTTCTGATATTGCAGAAGTGAAGGTTGATGGAAAGAATTGAAAATAGGAAAGTAGAAATGTATGGATATCTAGTGGCTATGTTTCTTTGTAGCCCGGTTCTGTTGTGCTGCCAGTGTCCTGTTTCTTTAGTTTTTGCTTCCTTTTTCTTTGTATTACTTTGGGTTGGGCTTGAAGGTTATAAATATGCCAGAACACTATCACTTGGAATGAAGAGGGTTGTGGTCATAAGTAATATGAAGAATCCAATTGCCACTCATTTGAAGTGAAAGTGCAGGGTGAAATTTGATCCTGAATGAGATTTTGCTTCTGATATTCCAAAATTCGCATTGGAGGTGAGCGAAAGGAGGAGGAGAGGTTTGGGGGAGAGGAGTGAGATGTGGGGAAAGGGAGGAGGGAGGTGGAGGGAGGAGGAAAAAGAAGGCGGCAAAGGGTAATGATGGGTGGGTGAAAGGAAGAAGAGGAAAAGGATGAAAAGAGAAAGCAGAGTGAGTGACTAAAAACAAGAAAATCATATATATAGGGGAGAAATATATCGCTAAATACCCTAAAATCTGTCACAAAATTATCAACGATGGATTTTGTCACGAAATCAAATCCATGGCAGAAATTAGATGCTAAATATTTAGACAAATATTTTATCTTCCGTCCCAAATAGCGATGGAAATATTCCATCGCAAAGTATTGAAACTCCGTCACTAACATATTAAGTAGTTTGATATCAATTTCTGTCGCTACGAGACTAGGCATTTTCATGGGGGATTTATTATTTATTTTTTTAAAAAAAAGTAAAAGAAACCGCATTTAAGATAGCACAAAGGGTACTAAAACCTAAATACAATTGCGAACCCCGATCTCAAGCAGCCAGATCGATGAGAGCCCAAGATGAGAGCCAGGCAAAAGAAAATAAAGATCAATGGAAACAAAAGGAAAAGGAATTAGAGACTAAGGTGAACGATAGACAGATCCCTTTATCACGTCCATCTAGCAAGACTCAGGAAGGAATACAACCCGCAGTTAGCCTCATATTCCTTATTTTCATGGAGGATTGTATTTCGTGGAACAATCTGCGAGGGAGATTTTTTTTGCCTTATATTCCTTGTCTTTATATTAAATGCAAGCAGTTCACAACACGCCAACGCCAGTATATACAACACCCCAAAATTTAAATGCATTGATCTATGTAGCTTCTATAGTACATGAAATTCTTACAAATGAATCAGTTTCAGCTAATTGTGAAGATGAATGAACAAATAAATCAAACAGGGGCATATATATATATATATAGTTCATCAACATCATCATCTTACCTATTATGAGATATATCCACACACACACAATAAAGACTAAATGTCATGATTCTTCGCTTCAATCATCTTATTTATATTTTTTTAGTGACGGAATTCTTCCCCTCTCTGCTTGGCTATAGAAATGTCCCTCTCAAAATAGTTTCCAAAATTTAGCGACAACTTTTGCTACGGAACATTACTGATGAGGGAAAAAATTAGTTGTAAAATATCTAGCTAAAACAGAAATATAGAGACAGAGTTAGTGACAAATTATTAGAGAGAGAACTAATCCGTTGCAAATTCCCCCGCTAAGTCACAAAATGGCAACTTCATAATGGTTAATATATCGCGATGGTTATTTTTCTCTTTCTAAATTCGGTCGGTTAAATTCTGTTTTTCTAGCCATGACAAAGAATAAAAAAAAGATAAAGTGAAAATGGAGCTAGAGAAGAGAAAAAAGAAATAATTAAGGAGAAAAGAGAAAATACATATGAGATGTTTTTTTTTTGGAAGGCATACATATAAGATGTGATAAATGATATAATTAACTGGAAAGAGAAATATATATAAATGAAAATTAAAGGTAGAAATGAAATGAAACTTTGAATGAATTATAGCTGTAAAAACATGTAGAGTTAAAAAAATAAAAGTTTAATTTCTATGCACTGACCGTCAACCAATCAGATTTCAAGTGTGAGAAAATCTATCTTTTTATTTAATTTCATTAATTGACGTGACACATCCTTAAAATCTAATTGATTGACGATGTAAAAAAAATTTACATCATCGATGCATTATCCTTTTTCTAACAAAAAAAAGTACTCGTATGATTAGTGAATAACATGCAAGAAGGCGAATGCGACTGTGCCAAATTGATGATACATTGACATGAGTTTAGATTTGGACCTTAAAAAGATTGAAGGATCTTTTGTAGAAGATTTTGTTATATAGAAACTCAAGCATATTTAAGCTAACTTCTAAATGTAATATTTATTGGAATATAGTAAGAGGTCAAAGAAGCCAACATGTTGTCTGGCTTTTGTGCACAAATTAATCAAACAAATTGTCAACGTACTTCGTCTCTTCTGAGTTCTGACCAATAACGCGTCCATGTTTGAGAATGAATCGTGCGCACCACCCCCACGCAAATTATAAACATGACAACAACATGAGATGATAACAAACGGGATTCTTAACTAGTTGGGAATTATTATTCAGACCCCCCCACAACTATTCAGATCCTTCATTAATGTATGAAAAGTCCTAAATACACTTAGTGAAAAAAAAATATAAAATAATCCTCACTCTCTTCACATTCTTTCTCTTTCCTCTCTCCTTACCTCTTTCCTCTTTCTTCCACCGCCACCACCCACCGCCACCCACCGCCGCAGCCGCCACCACTGCTGCCACCACCGCCGCTGCCACCACAACCTCCATCTTTTGTCGTTTTTGAAAATATCCAACTTTAGGGAGTTGTTTCTGTCGTTTTTTATTTTTTTCTGCAAATAAACGCACTTTAAAAGTGCGTTACACACACACTTTAGAAGTGCGTAGTTAACGCACTGTTAACGTGCGAAGTAAACACACTTTTAAAGTGTGTTTTGCTGCAAATTTGTACATAACTAATATTAGATGATTTTTAAAAATCGTGTGACTACTAGAAGGTGTAGGAATTTGGAGATTCTAACTGCATATTTGAGCTTAGAATGATCCTATTACCTTAACTAATAAGTGACAGTCCAAAATTCCGTCCAGAAATTAAACATGAAAAAAAAAGAAATATTTGTATTGCGCTCGCACTTTGAAAGTGTGTGACTATCGCACTTTGAAAGTGTGTGACTATCGCACTTTCAAAGTGCTATAATGACAGACTTTCAAAGTGCGAGGGAAAAAAATTTATAAAGGGCTTTTTTGGATTTTACAAATTTATCAGGGTCTGAATAGCTGTAGGGGGTCTGAATAACAATTCCCTAAATTATTATAGCCATTTTCATTAACATTCACTTTCTTTTAATCTCATTTTTATCTATTTTTTTTGTCTTTCATTTTTCTTATCACATTATTAATCATGTTTCTCTCTTATGTAATGATAGTTTTATCTAGCTTTTTCTTTTTTTTTTAAGTTTATTTAGCCTTAAAAGCCGATGGAATTGGGGGTAAAAAAATTATTTTCAGTAAGTTAAGTCAATTGTTATAAGCATGAATGGAAGTGCAGTTATGTACCAAAAAAAGAAGAATGGAAGTGCAGTTGCAGCCAGCTCACTTCCATATACACGTTTTGTCATTCAGTACGTGATGATTTCTTCTTTCCTAAAGTTATACTTAGTTTATGATGGGTCCTTATGTACTTATTTTAGAATAATCAGGAATATACCATGTGGCTGGAATTGTTTATGAAAAACGGTGTTTTCAAAAGCTCTTCAATGAAGTTGAAGAAGTCATTATTTTTCAAAATGACTAGTTCAAACATGCATTATTTTTTTTTATTAAAAGCACACAAATATTTTGATTTGATTATGTATAGATCTTATTTCGAGTTTGTTCAAGTATAAGCAGAAGTCTCTGGTTCGAGTTGATCCTGTGAATGCGCTGAACTTATTAAATACTTGGTTGGAAGAGCTTTAATGCCAATAGAGGTCTTATCCACCTCGAACATGATTGCTGCAAGAGGATTGATATATGATTTAAATGAAAAGTATATTTAGATCTTTTTTCGATGCAAATATAAATTAAAGAACACTTATTAGAACTTATATGCTAAAAAACAATTGAATAAGTTCTAATAAGCGTTAAATTAAATTTGATTTTAGTCCAGTACATATATGACTGAATCAAAATTGGTCTCTGGAAAATATTCGCATGCCTTTTGGTCCATCAATTTTTTTTATTTGAAATAAGAAAATAATTTCACATTAATTTTTTCTTGTAAATACATTTAAGACCATTTTGAGGAGTTTTTTCCCCATTGCAAAAATCTAAACTATTTTGTGAGGGGCGAAGGTTGACGAAGGAATGTGATGGGAAGAGACATCAAAGTAAGATAAGGGGCAAGGGGCGACATAGGACCATGAGGGAGAGGGGAAGGAGAGTATGGAAAGGGGCGACAAAGACGACGACCAAGCATGGAGAAGGGCGGAAAAAGGTGAAAGCTAGAGTATAATGAAAATAAAGTTTGGGGAAAAATGTAGAAGAGAGGGGCTTATAATGAAGTTTGAGTGGAGAAATCAATGATTATTAGCGTCGGTCTGGCTGATGCTAAAGTTCCCGCCCATGAAAGGGTTGCCCACATGTGGAATTAGCATCGGTTAAGCAAACTATAAGTTGGCCACTGAATGTAGCGTCGACCTTTAGTTGTCGCTTTTTGATTGCGGACAGTCACTACTTTGCTTAGGGATATTAACATCTGTCTAAACGAACTCTAGGTGCTACTTAGCATGCAGACGCAAAGTAGCGTCGGTTATCTCAATGCTAATTTGAAATGATTTTTTCCTTCCGCTTACGTTGGTTTCATGGACACTAAAATGTAAAATTTAGCATCGGTGATGTGGCTGACGCTAGCTAGTTTTGAATGCTAAAATAGCATATTAATTCTTGTACTTCTATTCAATATATTTCTAATTGCCTATAAAAAAATATTAATTCTTGTAGTTAAATAACATTGACACTCCTAGATTTTCCGCAAGGGTAAACCGAATTGTCATGGCTAGGTGACTCTTGGAAAGAATAGGGAATTTATAACATGGACGCGCGTGCTCTCCAAAAGCGATAATCCCTAAGACTCCGACTTTCTATTCGGCTTCATAAGCTTCTGATCCATGGTTATCTACCACTTGATCTTTCCTTTCGGAATGATGTTCCGAACACTTCGGCTTATCAGTCGATGGAGATAGGCTTCCCCCTATGGCTGAAGAGTTCCCCGTGGAAACTAATGAATTGGGCATCAAGTTTAGTTGAGGTGGCCGTGGCAGAACATACACCACATTTTTGGATGTCAATTCCAAAACCAAAGGCATCGCTTATGATTTCGGCCATATTGCGTTCTTATTGTATTGAAGTATTTTGCATGCTTCAGGTAAGTAGTAATCGTTTCTGAGTATTGTCATTTTGTTTCTGCCATCATGGTCAAATATTCATATTGGCATCCCTCTTCCTTGTCTTAAATCTAAATGTTTAGTACCTAACAATTCATAAGTTTGTTTTGACGATAATAAGATAAACGTTATAAAAATATTAACTAATCTTGCACAAAATAGCGATGTTTTTAAATTTCAACAACTATATTTTCAAGTATTATTTCGTGTTAGAGCCTATACAACATCGTCTAACAAAGTTGGAAGACATTGCCTCACAATCAAGTTTGCATTTTCTTACCTAAATGTGTGAAGACATCATCTTATGTAGTGCTTGTATCGTATATGGTCTATCATCTATGGTCCAGAATGTTCATACATAGGGCATCACACCATGACCTTGTTCAAGTCAGAGTTTGATGGTGACTTCTATCTCAGTGATTGAAAATCATCTTTTAACTTATCCTACCACCAATGGACAAAGAACATACTCTCTCCGGTCAGCTATAAAGCTTTGACAAAAATGGAATGCTTCATACAAGGATCAAGTTAAACTTGTTTTTATAAAACACTAGTACTTTTTACCCGTGCGATGCACGGGGATATTCATTTTTGGGTTTTGTGTATTTTTTTGTTAAATCTGTTTTTTTTTTTGAAATATATTTTGTTGATTAAAAGATATGCATTTTATTTTAGAATTATGAATTCTTTTATTAAATTTTGGTTAAATTTGTTTCTTTTTATTAAATGTTTGTTTTTGTTTTTGTTAAATCTGTTTGTTTCACCTCTAGTGTTTTTACCTGTGGGATGTACAGGGATATTCATTTTTTTTTGTGATTTTTTTTTTAATTTGTGTTACTTTTTTAAAGATATTTTACGGATAAAAAGATAAATTCTTTTTTAGATGTAAGAAATCATAAATTTGTAAGTTTTTTGTATTGAATGCTTGTTTTTTTATTTTTTTTTAGTTGCTATTTATTTCAAGTCTTTTGTCCTTGTTATCAATTTTTTAATTCTACAATTTTCTTTTTACTTTTTCTATTTATTTTATTGTTCTATTTTCTGCTTTATAATTCAAAAATTAAATGTAGTACCATGTTTAGATCTTTTTTATAAACTCTATATAATAGTAAGCACATGTTAATGGAATTGTAGAAGTGGTAAAGTTTTTGCCCAATGGATTTATTTCCTCTATTACAAATATAAACACTATGAATTGTGGTGAAATATTTTTTGTATTTGGTGATGTATTTTTTATTTTTAAATTACATTTCTATGAGTACATGAAGTTTCCTTTTATAAATTATTTTTTATATAATAATGGAAATCATATGTGAATATGGTTGTAGAATATGAAAGGTTTTATTACCATTATTAGGCAGTTTCAAGTTGGACTTAATTGTAAGGTTATAAAGTTTTAAGCTTTAGAGGGGCATAAACCAAAAAATGGGTTTCAGATCCCTTTAAAATCCTGGTTCGTTAGTTTAGGTCCCTCTAAGGACGGAAGGTGACGGAAGGAGCTAAAACCTTAGGGGGCGTTTGTTACATTGGTATGTAAAACATTCCCGGGAATGATGGGTGTGGGAATGCAGATTCCTTTGTTTGGTATAAGATTAGGAAAAAAGATACCCAGGAACATTCCCGGGGAAAAGATTTTAGTTCATTTCAGCAACTCAGGATTCCTGGCTTCAAGGATGGCTATCTTGCATTCCCATGGGAATGGAAGTTATTTCCCACTAACAATAATTTTTATTTCAAATTTTATATTTTTAAATATTTTAATTAAATAAATTTTAAAAACATACCTGGGAATTGAATTTATCAACCAAACACTTTTTTAAAAGATGCCCGGGAATAACATTCTCATCATAATATTCCTGGGAATCCACTTACCCGGGTATGATTTTTGATAACTTGTAACAAACGCCCTTATTTTCCAAATAAATTTTTTGAGGGACCTAAACCAAAGAAACCTGATTTTAGAGGGACCAAAAAAATATTTAAGCCTTATGTTTTGACACATTTTTGTGCTTAGTAACCAAAATGCATATTTAAGACATAATTTATTTTTCATATAATAATAGAAAGCATATATGAATATATAAGATTATTGAATATGAAAGGTTCTTGTGATATTTTAATTTGGTGTTAAATTCAGAACTAACCAATACAAAAAGAAAGGAAACGAAAAACCAAATACAGAGAATCTCTGCGTTTTTGTTTCCACAAAAAAGAAATCACAGAAAAAGCCAAGTTGAATAGGAAAATCTTACATATTCTTACCCTATTAATGCTATTGAATAGAAAATCAGAAGTTACTTGTCATGGCTTTAACAAAGATGACTATGGAAGCCCATTTAAGTGCAAAAAGGAAGATAAAATGGAATGACCCTTTTCACAAATACATTTGTATATAAAGAAAAAATGCAGAAGAAAATTGTCGTAGTGAAAACCTCTTATGCTCTCATACTCATTTTAACATTTCTTGTGAGTTCTCAATTCACCAACATCATACTTGACTTTTAAATGCTCTTCTATGGAGATGAAAGTCAAAAGAAGAGGAAACCTTCAAGCTCTAAAGCCTCCAATTAAAGGAGAAGATTCTGCAGCAACAAAAATCAAGAGATGATTCCTATCATTATTTTATTTGAAAAAATTAACATCAACATATAAGCACCCAAATTTGAACAGAACAACAAACACTACAGTATATGCAATTTTTCCTAATGACAATTAAAAGCATGGAATTTGAGTTGAAGAAATGCAAATGTCAAGATATCAGATAAAACACCTAAATGAAAAAAACAATTGTTTAAGCTAAACACAATGTTCAAAAGCATCAGAAAACAAAATCGACACCCCCTAGAACTCGAGCTTGGCCCCCCTCAATTTCTTGTGGTTGTTGACATGAATTTAGTCACAGCCTGTGCAAGTTCAACTCAAGTAATGTCAATGCACCATCATTAAGAAAACTTAAAATTTTCTCATTGTGACTCACTTCTCTAAACTCATGGCAAACCATGATAATGATGAAAGTTAACTATTTTTTTTTTTTTTTGAAGTTATGAAAGTTAACTATGGACTTGAAATGACACACTCCTTCTAGAGTGCAAATGGAACCCCCCGGATACCTCTTGACGCCAGATTAAATAAAGTCCTTTGAAACTTATTTCTTTCCTCTATTCTCAACATGAAGGTAGTAAAGCAGTAAAAGAACATTGCCAGAAAATTAGAGACATCTGAAATAAGAAAAGACATTTTCAATTTCCACTACAGCAAGACAAATAGAAAAAATATCCCTTCATAAATAAATACAAAAATCTCATTAATCCTACCTCTCAGTGTGAAATACACTCAAAAACTAAATATATAAACTAAATTTAAGCACAGATTAGCATTCAATTTAGGTTGTTGAGAGTACCTTTGGATATCACGATGCAGTTGAGGAATGACCATCAGACAGGAGCAGAGCTTGGCTTGACTTCCATTGACGGATGGAAAGAAATCTTAGAGAACTGCATAAGGAATCATGGAAGGAGGGTGCCCTTGCTCAAATCCACTTAATTAGAAAATGAATGTAGAAGAACATGGGGAAAAACTGGCCTGGAAGACCATAAATCATCCTTAACACAGCATTACAGACAAAATAATGACCTTTGCAACTCCTCTTAAATCAACACATAGGTGAATAGCACATAAATAGTTCGAGAAATATAGCAATTCCTCCTTGTACCTCAGGTCACACTAATCATGAAGCCTTTGAATTGATTCTTGTTTGTTCACCTTTCCTAAAGGACAAAGACAATCCAGGCCAACAAAACAGCAAATAAAGAAACACTTATATATTACTCCAAATTAAAAGAAAACAAATAAAGAAAACACACACACACTCATGAACATAACAACACTTGACCAAGAAAAAACTCTTCGTATAAACTGCGAAATATTATACTAATTATTGTTTCACACTGTTATTTGTGGTTGATTTCTCATTTGTGTATACTTCAACACACTCAAGTCTCTCATATAGTCAAATTGCTAGCTTTCATAACACAATCAAGAATATTATCCATTTCAGCAAAATTTTAGTAATAATTAAGGATTTTTTGTGCCTCTACTGTTTTTGAGAAAAAAGAAAAGAAAAGAAAAGAAAAGCTATGCCTACTGGTTTGTTGAAGTAAGTCATTCCAAAGGGATCAGATTCTGAAGGGAAACCTTGTTCTTCACCGAGAGAGCAACATAACAGAATTTGATCATAAGAACTAAGTGTGACCTTATGGCAATTTATAAGCCTAGCCATAAAACATAAGTGAATCTCCTTCATACACAAAGGAGGCAAACATCTAATTAATCTCTCATAGATGAATTTGCAAATTTGATAGAAAGCTTCATATAGGTTCAAACTGCATTATAAGTTTGGGGAAAAAGGAACCCTCATCACGTCATTAACTGCAAAGGGCACAAAAGTCATGTTAATCAAAGTATTCACTATAGATTTTGTTATAAACGAATTTTAGAGAATAGTAAACTTGGTTCTCCTAGTCTGGTAAAAAGGTCAGCAAAAGCAAGAATTAAGCAACATCCAAACCATTATTCATAAGTTATTTGTTTTCACATCTACAACTAATGCTAGTTATAAGCATCTGATTCTGATCCTTCCAATGCTGCTCCATTACACCAACTGTTGCAACTTGGTTTGAACGAAACATCCCTATCAGGTTGTCATATCGAGTTATCGACCATAAGCAGCAATTGAACCAACATGTATAAAAACTATCCATCCCTAGATATAAGCAGAAACTTAAGTTTTAAAATTTATTTAAACAAAACAGACCACAGTATATGCACAAATCGGACTCATAAGCCTACACACTACACAGAGTAAGCAAACAGTCATGAATCATCTGTAGGCTTTCTGAATAAGAAATATTGCAGAAAAAATGAAGAGAAAGGAAACAAAATTACCTTCAAAGAAATATGTATCCTAGAATAGAACCAAAGCACTGCAACAAAGAAATTCATACATAGATGTTATGCAGCGAGCAAGATATCATTCAGGTAGCACAGGAAGGAAACTGAAATCGCAAACCCAGGGTAAGCCCCAAAGCATGGAGAAACGACGCATAGAGCAAAAACGTAGACTTTCTGCAACTTTAACCCTGGCAAGCAATAAACATCAAGATTAAAAAGAATGGGCCAAGAATGAGATCGAGACAGAAAACTATGTTTGGTGTTGCAAAATCAGAAACCATGTTTGGTGTCACAGGAAAATTAGCATCAACCCCACCACCTCCAAATGACCAAATGCACTATGTTCCATTTTCTGATGATCATAACCACCACCATGTTCCTCCTCCTCACCGCACAAAATAAATCTAACGAAAGAAGTTCCTTGTCATCATATTGCTAAAATTAGTTCAGGAGAAATGAGAACAAATAAGAAAAAATGGAACAAATTATTCTAGTTGTAATACTGATTTAGTAGAATGCTTTAAATCAGGGGAAAAAATATTACAAATCTGCGATGGGGATACATGAGAATATTGGAATATAGAGCCCGAAGGGATCTGAAAAATACATACTCATACTTCATCATATTTTAAGGATATCTTATATTCCATTCCAGAAACAATAATGACCAAAAGTTCAAATCAAAACAGTGTAGTAGATACCTGAACAAACATGCTCCTGATGCAACTTTTGCTTATATTAGGACCACCATGCAGCCACTTGACCCTGATCACTTTTCCATTTACATAGAATAATTGTTCATCTTGATTACAAACTATAGAGTTCCTGATTCATAAAAAGTTAAAAATCAAATCCATAATATGATGACAGCATGTCACATGTGTGCGTATGCTGCTACATGTCTACCCCTTGTTAGATGTTTATATCAACAAAAGTGAAGAAAAAAGTTGTTGCAAAAGGAACTCAGTGATATCTTACCTCATGAAAACCTTAACAATCCTACAAATTCATCCATGAAATCCCTTCTCATTGAGGACTGGTAGTAGGAAAAAACTCAATGAGGCATGAAATTGGGGCTATCTGGATGCAAATAGGAAATAGAAAACATTGGGTCAAAATTCAGCAGAAAGATAAGTTAGCTTCGCGGGGTAGAAGAGCCACCCAGTAGAAGCGATATACCTTATGTTGATATTCATAGAGTAGAATCAAAAGACCAAATATATGTGTAAATGTGTAATATACTGCAACAGAATAAAATTCTGCAAAAGCTGGAAGATGAACATGAGATTTCTATTAAAGCAAAGATAAATATAAAAAGGAGTGTCATTCAAGATTGCTTTACTGATTCAGAGGCAGTGAATTGGATTGAGATGCAAATCGGTGGCATGGAGGGGAGCGAGGGTTTGAAAGATGTGAATTTGATGCAGAAAACCCTAATTCTCGAGACTTGAAAGTAGTAGCATCAAGGAGAAGGAGATATATGGCATAGAGTTTGATCCCAGATTCAACTGCGTTCTCGTTCCCTCATCCAAGACCAGCGCCTGCATTGTCCTCCCTTGGTCTCTACAGAGCGTCGTATATAGAAGGTTCAGAACCACGAAATGGGGTTTAAAGAGAGACCGACAAAATAAAATTAAGGAACCGTTGGCAAAGTTTATTATGGAGAAGAAAGGTTGAGGGCGTTACAAAAGAAAGGAAATGAGAAACCCAGAAGAATGAATGAAACGGTGGAATAAACAAGAGCAGCAAATTTAAGCTCAAGTGTTGCCACAGATATAAACGGCCAGGATTGAATCTTAGCAAAATAATGTGTATTTTTACTAAAATATCCATGCAGAAAATTCAATTGGCTTGCAATCAAGTTTTAAATTACTAATTTGCCCTTAAGGCTGCAAAAACTCTCCCTTTATATAGTTTATAGATAGATATCGCTTGTACTACCTTTATGCCACAGTTTTTGATTCCATGAAGGAAACGTTGTCTAATTAAAAAATGTCCCCCCTGAGATTTTATATTTGCACCCAGACCCCCACTTACTCTCTCTCTCACACTCACAGTCACGCAGTCACGCTCTCAACCTCTCACTCACGATTCACGCTCACCCGTCACCAGTCACCACGCCCTCACCCTCTCGCACGGCGCACCACCACCACCGACCACCAACCACCAGATCAGCAGAGGCTCTGCGGCTCTACCCTAGGTATGGCTGATTTCCCTAACCCTAAATTGATTTCCTTTCTCTTCTCAAGCTTGATTTCCCTAACCCTAAATTGATTCCCTTCTACCCATCACCTTAGCTTGATTCTCACTTTGTATTTTGTAGTATATTTGCTATAATCATAGGTTTTAGATGTTCTCAGTTTATGAGGCTAATGGGATTTTACTAAAGTTATGTTCTTTGCAAAGAAATTTTGAAATTCTACTATGGGAAACCAAAATTTGGGATTGGGAGTGTAAGGTACCAGACCAAGTTTATCATTCATATTTCTATTGTTCATTTTTGTTAGATTTCTATTCTGGGTTGTTCTGAATTTTATGTGTCTGAACAATCTTTTGATCTTCTTTTGTTTAATTGTTAAAACAAGGAATAAGCACAGGGCTGCTTGCTTTGTCATAATCAGGCTCTCTGTTCATTTGCAGCCACATTTTAATTACAGCTGCCACTGCCTAGAAGGGGGTTTAGAATTCTGTTATTGGAAGAGAAGTTGATTCATTTTGTGTAACCGTTGTTTGTCTTTTGCTTGCTTACCTATTTTAGTTAAGCAGTTGAGCTTCTTTCTTGTAATATGCTTATACGTTGAATTTTGTAGGTATAATATTATGTTATGGTTTAGTTTGTTACATAACACAAAGTAACATTTGGAGTTAATGGCTATGCAGGAATTCTTCAGATGCCTTGCTATATGCCATACTGTGCTTCCCCAGGGGGATGAGTCCCTTGAGAAGATCTGCTATCAAGCTGCATCACCTGATGAGTCTGCTTTGGTAATTGCTGCGAAGAACTTCGGTTTTTTCTTTTACAGGTTCAGACTTCTTTACTATGTTCTAGTTTTCTGTATAATGCTTGTATCATTGTGCCTCACCTATCTTTATGAAACAAAATTTATTCTATCATTTAAAAGGGTATGTGTTTTAAATGCCCTATCCTCTGAAGCCTCTTATTTGAGAAAATTGGTAAAACTGTAGCCTCTTATTTGCTGAGTATCTCTAGAGATGCCCCTGTAGATGCTTTGGATCTGCGCTGCACAGAGAATTTTCCTCTGTTTGAGCATTGCTTTCTCAAGATGGGACTCCACAATCATGTCTTTTTTACAGTTTGAAGGGAAAACGGATTCATTGTGGTTCTTTTAGTACTTTAATCCTTTGTACTACTTGTTGTTTTTTCTTTACTTATTTCTTTACTGTTGTTATCTCTTGTACTAGCCTTGTGCTCATATCAATTAAATTTGGCTTATAAAAAAAATGAGCTTCTCGTCTGGTTCAAGTGTTCAAGATTTGGTAAATTTGTCAAATGAGTTTGTAATACTTTGAACTGATTGAGTTGTATAATTTTTGAGTTGTAGTATGATTGAATTGTATAATTTTTTAGTTGTAATCTGATTGAGTTGTATAATTTTTGTTTTTCTTACTCATATCCTTCAGTATTTTGAACTTTCAGTGTTTTACTTTCATGTAAAAGATCCCATAAAACTTGATCATTATATAGTTCCATTGATGATTTGTATTCCACTATTCATCCCGTGAAAGAATATCTCTGTATGTATTACTTGTTTGACTTGATGAAAAATTTGAACCCCCTGACCCCGGGGTCCTGGATCGGCCACTGATCATATATAATTATCATACTCATGTCTAAATGGTATAAATTAATTGGTGGAACAGAAAATGAGAAATCAAACCGGAACAAAAGATCTCAATCCATAGTATTGATATTGATGCTGATATTACAGTTGAGAAAGCATCTTATCTTATTTGTTCCTAATTAAAGTGCAATGATGCTTGATTGCAATAACTAAAATAGCCAAGTAACCTTGCACTACACTTTTATAGCACCAGAAGGCCCAAATGTTTAGTTGGTCTTCCTACAATTGGTCCTAATCTGGCCACTAGACCCAGTAAGTGGGCTTAGGTTCCCCATTTTAACCATTGCATTGGCAAAATCAGTTTTGAAACTTGCAGGATTGGTAACATAAGAATTAACTTGCGAGTCCGTGGATCCTCCATTGAAAAGGACTTGATCTGAGTGAAACAGACCCTTTTTGCTCTGCAAATTCCGGTAGTAACCATTGTCAAAGGTGGTTGGGCTAGTGGTGTCAAGAGGGGACAAATTGCTATCACCACCATTGAAAGGACAATTTCCTTGCAAGTTTTTTGCGAAAGTGGAGTCTATGTTGGTCTCGTTGTAAATCCTTGTTCTGAAGAATAAACACCTCGCTTGCCCAATTGTGTGTGATCCTGAAGTATTTTATAGGCAAAAAGTTCAAGAGTATGCATAGTTTGTTTTTATTGGTCCAAAAGAGTATGCATAGTAAAACTAATTATAATTAACATTTGGGCTTGTTTTTCATAAGCCCAATGTGAAAAAAAAGTGTACAAGTGTACCCAAATTGTTATAAAATAACACATAAACTATATCAGAGCATCTCCAATGAGAGTATGTAATGTCAAATACATACTCCCACCAATATTTACTACCATTGAAGCAAATTTTTAATTCTAACATGACTAGTGAGGGTATGTGAGAGTAGATACTCAATTTAGTCATGAAAAGTGGGTTTGCATTTATTATTGCTTAATGTAAAAGGTTTAAATAAAACTTGCAATTAATAAAATAGTTTTTTTATATAAACTTTTAAGAGTTATTGGGTTTGAGTAAAAATTAATAAAATATGTAGATGATGAGACATTATTGAGAGTCGTAAAAAGTAAAATGTAAATACTTTAGTGAATATCATGGTTAAAGATGCTCTCAGAACAAAAACATGTAAAACCAGAGAACACCATATTCTATAAGATAAGATAATGTTCGATAACATTTAATGTTTAATAAATATGCATCTATATATCAAGCTAGTTACCTGAGAGGGCAACCATTTCTCTAGTAGTGAAGCCTTTGTTGGAGAAAGCAGTGTTAAGGCCATCTAAATTCGAAGATGGTCCTGGCAACTCTGAATTAGCAGAACTTAAACTTGCTGTGGTTGAGTCTCTTCTGCCCAATGGCACAGCCCAACTAAATCCTCCAAGCTGAAAAAAATCGTTCAACAATATTAGCATCCAACTCGATTATAAGGGTTTTGTTACAATAACAATTCTTATAAATAGTGCAAATACCTGATAGATACCTAATTTTTCTCACTACGAGGTTTGTGAGATATCTTTAATGTATGAAAATTTATAATCATTTTCCTTTTACTATATTCTTCTTTGACTTAAAATTTATACTTACAGCAACAACAGAATCTCTTGCTGCTACGGCAACAATGTCAGCACAAGAGACAACACCAGGGCATAAGCTCTCAACTTTAGACTTGATGGTGTCTATAACATCATAGCCTCTTACTGAATTAGCATTGGGACCAGCTGTCTTCTCACCTGTGAAACTAGATGTGTCATCCAACAGTATTGATGCATCACAACCCTGAAATAAAAAGCAAAAACTGTGTAATTAGAACAAAATGAAAATGATTTCTCTAAAGGATATTAAATTAAATATTGTCATTTCCCTTCTTGCCAAAGAAACTTAAGCATATTATTGATAGTCGATCGACAAGTATCATTCAATCTCATCAATAAATAAAGCAAGGCTTTGCAAACATTTGACACAACTGTTTGCTAGTTGAAAAGTCAACCTTTTAGCCACTATTCTGATGTGGCTCCCACGTTTTGTTTAAATCTTTTAAGGTTAAATTAATGTGCAAGACGAGTGTTTTTATTTTTCTGAAAAATTCTTAAGATATGTTTTTGTAATTTCAGTATTTAGCAATTAACTAGAAATGGTTCAGTTAATACAGCTTTCAGATATACCTAAGAAAATAAAACATACCCTGCATATATAAAATTCGAACCATTATAATTATTTGCAAAGATATATAACTTGATTTAAGCAATCAGAAGATATAAATCATATAAAACAGTAGGAATTGTTTAAGAGTATATGTCTAAGGAGAAGAGTTATAAAACAAAAACGCGCGTGCTTCACTTCGCAATAATAGTAACAAAAACTATGTGTGAACAAGTGGAAAATATATAATTTCAATTTTTTTTGTTGCAAACACTCCACGTTCATTCTTCTACCACCCTAAATTTTGTTATTTGAGAATTTTTTTTAGAAATTCTTAAGAATTGAATGATAATGCACCGTTAGTGTAAATATATTTTATCCAGGCGTCCAATGATAAATTGACAAATCAGAAAATAATATTTTAATTAAATTAAAAAAATGAACATAAATGCTTTTAATATGTGACGCTTAGTTATTGAACTTCAGTGTAAAATATTTTTACACTTACAATCATTAAACTCAATTCTTAAACAAAACGCTTTAATAAATTATATATTAAATACGTAGTAACGTAGATCATATTTAATACGTGTCGATGCATTTTTAAAGGTATGTGGATATTTTTTGATACATTGGAAAAGTGAAAAAACGCAAAAAAGGAAGAGAAAGTTGACTTGCTTGAACAAAGCAATCATGGAAATGAAGACGGAGCAGAGAAGCTCCCATGCGAGCCTCTTTGGCCACAGCAAGGTTTACTTGTGTTTTAATGGTGGCAAGCACAAGAGGACACGTTTTGGCGTAAAAGGTAGAAGACAATTGAGCTGAACCAATCCCAATAAGGCAAAAGAGAAAGAAGAAACGAACTTCCATGCTTGGAAGGATCATGGCAATTAATTAATGGAGTTTCTAATTGAAGCAAGATGGAAAGGGTGAGAGGCTTATGATGTGTGCTTGTGGTTCAATTCATTAAGCCTTGATCTCACGTATTTATATGAGAGTTGTCTTAGACTACTTTGTACTTTTTCTCTTGTCAATACCTAAGGACTAATTAAGAAACTATATTTGATAATAGAAAAGGAGGAAGTGAGCTAGTAGGTATTGACTTCATCACCAATAATTGAGTTCAAAATTATTGTGTAGCCCCATATATATTTTGACAAACATTTGTAATTTGTGGCGATTTTTAACACTCACAAATTATAAAAAATTATACAAATTAAGAAATTTTAAAATTTATGGCGATTCAGCACAAATTATAGATGTCTACCAAAAAATATGGTGCATCAATCAGCGCCAAATAATTGTTGATTTTATATATAACTGAAAGCATTGCATTTTTTAACGTAAAACCCATCTCTCAATATTACAGAAGAGAAGTTAAATATATTCCTCTAAAACCTCCTGACCAATCCAAGCCAATGATATTGCACCAAGAGCAATAGCTGATTATGAATTCAATAATGTTTTGTTTATCAATTAAATCCACCTCTTTTGAAGATAGTGCAGAAATGAGAGAGAAATAAGAGAGAATGATGATAAATGATGAGGTAATTAGAAAAGAAAAAAGAGATAAGAATATAAATGTGTGGAAATGATATGAAAAAGAAATAAAAATGTGAATAAATCAATACCCATAATGAATTGGACTGAAACTGATGTTGCATTAACCCCTCAAGCCAATCCTAGCTCTCTTCCCAAAACTTATACTCTTCTAGTTCTTACTTCCTGGATCACAACATTCGTTTTTTTTTGCTAGTACCACACCACCGCAGTTGTTACCACCACCCGAATTGTTACTACCGCCGCCACTACCCTACAACACTACCGTCACCACAATACTCTCCACTGACATCATCTGCCATTACCCTCCACCTCCATCGCCACCACCACCTACCGCCACCACCACCTACCGCCACCATCCACCACTCCAGAACCACCGCTATCGCCACAACCACCTCCCTCCAGAGCTACCTCCACTCAACATCACCACCTTCCATCATCACAATCCGCCACCACCACTAGTACCGTTGTCGCCACTGTCGCCGCCAGCTGGCTGGCCAGCACCATCTTCACCACCAACTAACATTATCCTCATTTTTATGCTATATATCATTATTCAATATTTCATGAAACATATGATTATATTAATTTAAACAAATGGTATATAATTGTTATATAGTGTATGACCAAACGTTGCATATATTAAATTTTTATCAAGTCTAATACTCTCTGACACAATACTATCAGGCCTTATACTTTCATGTCTGATACTATACAACAAACCAAATTAACATGCCCTTAGAAATTTATTTATATCCTGTTTTTTTTTTTTTGAATTGTATTCTTTTCAAATTCTTTTCCATCAAAGAACATGTAAATACTTTAGAGTAATCATCAAAATTAGTCTCTATATTTATATGAGAATTTGAGTTTAGTTCCTCCCCTAAAAAATTTGGTCCATAGTTATCCCCACGATTGCGGCCAGCTTGATTTTCTACATATAGAATTAATTCATAACTAAATTAACAAAATTAAAAAAAAAACTCTTAATCCAAAATTAACTATACTAATATATTTTTCAAACTAACTAAAAAAACATAAAGACAACACTTCAATTTCATTAACCACATAAAAGTCAATTTGAGAAACATTTCCACCTTAAAAAAAATCCTTCATCTTCCAACTTAAAAAACAACCCAAAACCAAATCTAATTTCAAAAATGTAAAACCATCTTCATCTTCCTCTTCTTTTAACACTTCATCGTCAACTTGGGATTTGGAGTTTGATTCGTAGGATGAGGGTGATGAGAGGGGTATCGTCAGTAAGAATTCAAGGGAGGATTCAGAGTCCCTGCAATTGTTCCTTGCAACACCGATTAAATAGAGATTTGGAGTGTTTTCTTATGCATCTGATCTTCTTTTGAACTGGTAGGGATCAGATGAAGACACAAAGATGAAGAAAGAAAGGAAGAACAAGGAAGGAATGAGAGATGGACAGAGAAGATGTTAAAAAATGGCAAATTTTATGCCTTATTTTGGGTGGTTTGAAGGAAAAACTATTTGTTCGCATTCGCAAATCTGAAGACTCCGCACGTATAGACGTCACTTAGAAAAATATTTCAGACGAGTGTTAGCTTTTTAAATTATAAATTAATGACAATAACTACAATAAATGTGATGATGTGTCCGTAAAAAAGTGTGTTGCTAACACTCGTCTGAAATATTTTTCTCTACGCCCATGGATTTAAGGTGCCCTACAATTTTATTTTATTTTCATATTGGAATATAGCAAAGAAGGTCAAAGATGCCGACATGTTCTCTGGCTTGTGTGCCTAAATTAATCGAACGAGTTGCCCACTTAGCTATCTTTTCTGACTAATAACGCGTCCATGCAATGCTGAGAATGTGATCGCGGCCCACCACCATGAACATGAGTATGACATATATGATTCTTTGCATGTTAGCTAAGTCAATTGTTAAGCATGCATGCAATTGTAGTTCCAGCCAGCTCACTTCCAGATACTAATTGAAGCTTCAGAGTAGACTCTTTCATTTGTGATTAAGACACAGAAGTCTATCCGAATGTGTTCTGATGATAAACTTAAGGGTTTTTAAGTATATGAAATAATATGTCCGGAAATGCTATTCTCACATATAATTGGTTCTTGTGTAAATTGTATAAATACGTTTGGTAGATATTTAATATTTATAAAAAGAATTTTAAGCTTTATTTCATTCAAAAATTAGAAAAATTAGAAAAATAGAAAAACAGATAAATTAGAAGTGGGTAATTATTTTTAAATGCAATTTTCATTTGTATGGAAATGTTAGATTCTCATCTTTTTTTTACCTTAGAAATTAGGATAGAATGATGACAAAATGTTCTCAATTAACTTTTCACGAAATAATTTTTGTCCAAGAATAATTTTACCAAATACATGTATACAACATTCCCTGAAAATGTTTCAAAAGACCTCCCTCTTTCAAAAAAAATATTTAATTACTTAAAATGGTTTTTTTTCTTTGGCCACCAGTCTCCACGGGAAAAAGGGTCCCACGTGTACTTAAAATGGTTTAAACGATAATTAATTACATTTTTAGCTGAATTTTTAATTATCGTAATTGAAAAGTGTTAACTACATATATAATATTGAAAAATTGCCAAAAAAGTTTTTTTTTTTTCTTTCTTTTTCTACAAACTCACTTGGAAGAGCTTGTTTCTAAGATTATCTTTAATTTTATCTATGTGATTCTCTTTTGTCTTTTCTAAAAGAAAATTTTGAGGTTAAATATGTTTTTAATCTCACACTTATTAGCAATTTAGATCCAATCCTCGGTTTTCTTTACTAGATAACTTAGTAAGGAAACATTTGGTATTATTCAGTGTTCAAGTGGCCTCATGACAACCGAGATACAAGAAAAGTGTTTATCAGGGATCAAATCTGATGAAGAAATTTTAGAAGGACCAAAAGTTATAAGAAATCTATGTGGACAACCTACGTTTGATTATGATTATTACGTGGGCTGGTAACTAAGCAAAAAATATACTACATATACATTATGAAATCACAAGTCCTTATTTTGATTTTTTTAATAGGACGGAAAGCTATGAAAAAGAAATTAAGTGAAAAATTAAAATCCATCCTTATAGCTTAGAGAAAAAAACTTATTTAACCCATTTAATATTTAGTAGATGGGTTGGGAGGGAGGTTCAAGGATCAACCCTGGATGACTAAAATTTATCTTTCCGATGTACCAAAATAAATAAATGAAAATATTTAGTATATGAAACTAAAAATTGAATGACTATTTTTTTATATCAAGAGGTCAATATTCAATTTATTTATATATATTTTTTTACAGATGAAGGGCTATGCCCCAACAAAGCACAAAGTTCGACTCAAGAGCGATAACAGGATTATTAGGCACAACTTCTAAGTTATTCTCGGCAATGATTCTATGCCAATCTCCAAACGGATAGTTAAACAAGTGCAACTCCAAAGGAAAGCGAGTAGCCACTCGAGCCAAGTAATCTCCAAGCGAATTATCCTCACAATGAATACATGAACTTTCTTCAAATGAAAGATATATCGTGCCAAACTCGCAAACTGGTGCGAAATGTCAAGAGGAAGCGAATCACCTACATGGAATCACTCTCAATCGCCACTCTAGAAACCTGGTGACTCGTAACCGCCTCAATTGTGTTAAACACCGAATGAAGCTCAACTAGAAACACATTAGAGGTGACGGAGTTCATGTTCCCGCAGAAACCTGTCACCCACTGACCATAAGATCCTCCCAAAACACTGTCATAGGTAGCCTGATGGGAACCATACAAGGTGCTATCAACATTGAACTTCGACCACCCCTCTTTGGCGCCCTCCACAAAATCGCTCGATCTCGCTGGATGCAAGAATTGAAAGCAGAAACTCGTTCGCCATGAAACCTGGTTGTGTGTGAGACAACACCCGCAACCTGCGTCTCCATCCCAAGCGAGCAAATGAAACCCCAAAGACAAGAAACAACAAGTTGCACATTGTTTAACACAAAGTCGTTCTGAAGACGCCAAATAGCCCAAAGAGCTGTTGCAAAAAACCTTTAGCTTATCCAAACCTAGAACCGAGGTTCGCGGCTTAAGGTTCATTCCAGCCATGTCTACCAAATGCAGGTGAGGAATTTCGACCTAAACTCCGACCCCACGACCGATAGCCAAAACGAAGCTGCCACAATACAATCCCTGAACCGATGCAAGTAATCTTCTTGTAAGTCACCACAAAGTGAGAACTCAGGCGAATCTATTATATGTCTCTGATACCGCTAGAAATTAATTAGCAATGTGGTTCAAAAACTGGCACCAGAAAAACGCAAACGTGCTGCAGTCCCTTAAGACGCCACATTTTCTTCCAAATCTAGTTACCAAGGCTCCCGATTGAAAGACTTACAACCTAGTTGTACTCGGACTTCGTGGAGAATCACCCAAGGCTTCGCGAGCCCACACGACCTGATCGAAGCCTCAGGATACAACTTGAGCAGCATCAGCCAAAATCTCCTAGATAAAACCTGTAATGAATGTTAGAGAAAATATAGACTTCCACCCTTGATCCTCTTCAATGAAGTGAGCAAGAGGCAGATTGTTTATATCTGCAGGGACCTACTAAACTCCTACTTCCTTCAACACATGCCCCGATCCTAGCCACAAATCCTTCCTAAATCTCAAAGTGTTACCATTCCCAACCTTCCACCTACACCCCGAGTACAAAACATCCCAAGTCTTCCTCACTCCTTGCTAAATTAGGGACCATCCCATTACTACACCCATATTTTCCACGCAACACTCGTGCCAAAAAGAATCGCTTTGACTAATTAAACCCTACCCAATCTTCATCATCAAGGCTTGATTGAAGTCATACATCTTTCTAAACCCAAAACCTCCTTGATCCTTAGGGCTACACACCACATCCCACCCCACCACTACCAAAAACACGGGATTTAGCGGCGGTTATTTTTGCTTTTAGCGGCGATTATAACCGCCGCTAAAAAGGGTTAGCGTCGGTTGGAAAAACGACACTGAATATGGCGACGCTAAATTTTAGCGGCGGTTATATAGCGACCGCCGGAGCAACCGCCACTAAATTTAGCGGCGGTTTTACCAAATATTTTGCGGCGGTCATACTTGCCCCTAGACCGAAAACTGTCAAATTTTTCTCAGTGTTTAGCGGCGGTTTCAACCGCCGCCATTGACCAAAATGAAATTTTTTAAAAATTTCAGTGGTTGTTTCAACCGCCCCTGGTAGTGTCCTTTTAAAATCAATGCAGTACTACTCCTTTCAAATACAAAAAACATTTTATTTAAATTTGATTCTCATGGATAGATAATAATGATAAGCCAATTTACCTTATCAACCAGATATATAATGGCATCATTAATAGCACAACAGCCATATCTTAAAGCTCTCTTTCTCAGTACGGTGAATGAGCAAAATAGCCAGATCAATAACAAATGCGAGTAATCTTTATATGCATGTAATATAACCTATTTAAAAACTATATATATACTGGAGTATATATATAGTTTTTAAATAGGTTATATTACATGCATATAAAGATTACTCGCATTTGTTATTGATCTGGCTATTTTGCTCATTCACCGTACTGAGAAAGAGAGCTTTAAGATATGGCTGTTGTGCTATTAATGATGCCATTATATATCTGGTTGATAAGGTAAATTGGCTTATCATTATTATCTATCCATGAGAATCAAATTTAAATATAACAAACTGTATTCTCCAATACTATTTGGTGTCAATCTTACAACACATGATATAAAAATCAAAATAAAGATACATATCTAGCCGTGAATACTTCAGATTAATAATATAATATGCACAATCAAGCTTGAAGCATCAAATTATGCAGTACTAAACTTGAAGCATCAAATTATGCACTACTAAACTTGAAGCATCAAATTGTTACACCAAAATAGACTCTAGTCTCTAAAACTTCAAAAACTTAAACTCAAAATGCAAGGACAGTTTCATTCAGAATAAACACAGGAAAATATTCTACAAGTACATGCATTCCCTTATAGCCATGTTACTCTGCATTTAAGCCATATCAAACAATGAGAATCAGGGAGCAGAGAAAAGCTACCTGGTCAAAAGCTTTTATAATTATCAATCACATATCCTTGTATTGTATACTTTTCTAATCTCTTTCTTTGCTCTGGAGCATAACCACCACCATAGCTTTGAGCATAACTACTATAGTGAGGATTTGCGGCTTAAAATGACAATAATAATCATAAAGACCCAACCTTGTGTATATACCTTCTGAATGTGTGGGTTTGATGAATATCCCCATCTCAAGAACTCTCTGTAGAGATCACTAAGGAATCAAATCCAAACATTACAGAGAGTCAGAGATAGATCTCAGTTCTCTGCTCCTCTTTCATAATCCGTCACCAGCCTAAATTCTGTATATGTAACATAATCCGTTAACAAAATACCAATTAATATCATATCAAATTCACCTAGGACACAACCAAAAAATGAAATCATGTAACAAAGTCATTCACTCGATCTAGGACATTGTAATCAAACCATGTGGTCCCTCAGCACAAAGTAAGTACTATTTAGCAGAGCAGAAAACAAAAAAAAATGTGATAGAAAAATTAACAAGTTCTTATAATAATACTTGAACTATTGGTGAGTTGTCATTAACTTCATAGTATAATCCAGAAGGAGGCTCATAATTCTCAGGGAATGTACCAGGAAAGATCTAGAAGAACACACAGGCAACAAGCACACATAAGATGATTAAAAGAAGTATTAAATTTTTAGTGACACCAAGACATTCATACAACTATTAAAGGAGAAAGGAAAAAAAACTTGATTGACACCTGGGCGGACGAGGCAAGGCTCTTGCTACTCTACCAGATAAGGAGACCTATTGGTGAGATCATGAAAGCATCCATAGGAACCTTGAACAAGGGAAGTGGTTACCCTAGTAACTGAATAAAGCATAAACTCAAATGAGACATGAGATTTACATTAAGAATGAGCAAAGACAATCATAGCAACTTACTCGCGCTGCTTGGAATCCAAATGTGTACATTTATTGGCAAAGATGAACCTAATATTACCAACAAGCCAAAGAGAAATAAAGCTGATGGATAAGGCCCAAGGTATGACAAATCAGATATATGGGAAAACTATACCATAGAATCAGCTGCTTGCGCTAGTTCAACTCAATACTACCCAAACTATTGATGGTTGAGTTCTCCTCCCAAGCTCCAAACTCTTCCGCTAGTTCAACTCAATGCATCTTCTCCTTGTGCAGCTTGCTCACCTCTGTCCTTAGCCTCTATATATGCCTATCTTTCTCATCCTACAAAACCAAAGATGTTGTACCTAACATAAATTTAAGGTAGACCATAGGTGTTAGAAAAATATAGTGAAAGGTAAATTACTTAACAAATAACATTTAGGATCAGATATCAACAAACTAATTAAAACAAATAACATTAAGAATCAAAAATAAAAATAAAAACCTTCAAGGCTATCAATCCTGAAGTTGTTGTTCAAAATCCACAACTTAGCTTCTTACAACATGAGCACTTTACATGGTTCTGTTGGGAAGAAGCCAAATCTTGTAGATCCCTGTTAAGTGATATTATTTATTTGAGAATCCAAACAGAGAAATTTCAAACTGTTAAAGCTGATTATGATAAATGAACAGAAAATGACCTGCACATAGTAAAATTGGCAGCACTAATGAGTGATAGTACCGTGGCAACAATAAGCTGACTACTTATACTTTTTGAACGAATATCTGAAAAATATGTCATCACATCGATCATTATTCTAACACAAAATATGTTAAGTGAAAAAAAAACTTATCCTGCTAAAAGCAACTAGTAAAAAATACTAGAAACTTACTTTGAATTAAGTAATACAGTATATATAGTACAAGAGTTAAATAACCAACTCTGACTTAACTGTAACTAGCTTTACTACTATCACTAACAACAAACTAATGTTACTAATTACTTAATTACAATCATCAAGCCTAACAGGCACCCATGCCTTAAATTTACCATACACATCCTAACACATCAAATATGATAGCCAATATATTCAATATTGTGGTGAAATAAGAGTACTAATTATTAACACATTTTCAAATTCAGGTCCAATTCTTCTCTTGTCCAATTCTTGAACTGTACCATTCTTTCATACCCAATACAGCACATACAAATTCCAGCAAAAAGTTTCTATTCCATTTGAGGGAGAACAAATCAGTGAAAGAGATTGCTACTCAACAAGGACCTTAACAACAAAAATGGAATGCCAAATCAGATATGATGCTCTCAAGCACAACTTGTATGTTCTTCTTAGTCACTTTTACAAAAACCCAACATAATCAAATAAATATCATAATAAACCAAAAATTGAAAAGCTAAAAATTTGGGTGACAAACCCTAACAAAGAAAGAAGAAGAAACAAATATGTCACTAGAGAAATACAATCAGACTCAGACAATAGTTAAAGCTTGAGAAGAGTGATGCCGGTGCGGGAAGCAGTACAAATTAAATAAGCTTCCGTCAACGCCCCCTTTCTACCCCGGCGAGAATGAGGTGAATCCGATGGCGGTGGAATAGATCGACGGCGGGAAGTGAAGGTGAATGGGTGGCATGGCTCATCGATATACTCCATGCCTCTTAGGGGCTAGGGCGAAACAGAGATCGATGGGTTAGAGGTTAGGGATGGGTCAGAGGCTGGGCGGTGGGAGAAACATTGCAAAAGAGGGGAACATTGAGGCGGTGCAAATGAGAGGAAGGGAAGTTGAGGGTTTACAGAAATGTGAGGGAAATGGGAATTAAACCGCGTTAAAGGGCGAAACGTGATTTTTTTGCAATTAAAGTTTAGTGGCGGTTTCACTGACCGCCGCTAAAGCCCGTGTTTTCTGTAGTGCACTTGGCTAACCTTCCCCACCCCATTCTCCATCCCCAGATGAACCTCCTTTGCATTCCGTCCAACTGTTGACAAACACCTTTAAGCAGTAGCATAGTCTACATGCAATATGTCGGTAGGGCCGAAACCACAGATTTTGCTAGGGTTACCCGACAAGTTAACCTAAGAGTATAAAAGTAAATGCCTAGTAATAATAAATAAAATAAATTTTGCAAATATATGAGGATCAATGAAAATATTTTACTATGCCGGCCTTCTTTTGCTCAAATGAAAATTTATTATCAACGTGTGAATTAAAAACAATTATCTTTACTAGATAAATAAATAAAAGTTAGAATGAAATTTACTGATGGTCATTTCTTGTTAGTCAATAAGTGACTAACAGTCACTACGCCAGAAATTACTTACTAAAGCGCCTCTTTTAAAGCGTTTATTATGTCAAACGCTTTAACAGTTATGCATGTGTCTGCTAAAGCGCTTATATTTGAAGAACGCTTTAAAATATAAGATTATCTACAACGCTCCATATCAAAGAGCCTGTTAATAATGATCCCGTACAAGATAAAAAGTCTTTACAACGTTTCTATATCAAACACGCTTTAAAGAAAGTGTGTCCTCACAGCGCCTCACATAAATAAAGCGCTTTAGAAAAACTTCAATTTTTTTAAAAATAAAAAATTGGTATACACGTTCTCTCACATCCCGCACCTCCACTCTCCCTCATTTGCAGGTTGGTTCCAAAAACCCCCCAAACCTTCATTCTTTCCAGCAAGTGTGTTTGGGGGGAAAGAGGAAGCGAACCAGAACGGATTCCCGTGGAGGAACAACAGCGACGAACGTGGCGGCGCGTGAGAGGAGAAATAGTGGCGGATCGGAACCTCGCGAGGGAGAACGGAGTGTCGTGGCGGCACGAGAGGAGCAGAGAGAGGACGCGACCAAGAAGGAGGAGTGGAGTGTGGCGGCGACACAACAGATCCGACGAGGTGCGTGGCGGTGGCTGGAAGAGGAGCGTGGGGGAGGCGATTTAGAAGGAAGGAAGGAGGTGGTGACGGTCAAGAAGAAGGAGGAGGTGGTGATGGTGGAGCAGCCATGGGAGAGGAAGGGAGTGGCGGTTGTGGTTCCCACAGTCCTGACAACCCATCACTCCTCCTCGGCTCCTCCTGCAAAGGCCCCAACCTTAACGCTGCAACGGAGGAGTATAGATCAGCTTGCCGGTTGATTTTTGACCTCTTATTCTTGATTCAAGATTTCCCTCATATTTGTTCCCTTCGATTCATAATTTCTCTCTTGCAGGAAGCTCCTCACCGAAGCCACGATGTCTACTGCCTCACGCAAGCTTCTGGAAAATGAACCTGAGAACAATCAAGCTTGATTAGTGATTTCTCAGAACCTCCATCAAGGAGACTAAACACCTGACCTGAGCCCTGCCTCTCTCACCAAATGCAGAAGCACATCATTGATAACTGTTGGTCTCTCCTTTGGGGCGTTCTGCTGCAATATTTTCTTTAAATTGCTAACTCTCAATACAATTATCTATTTGTAAGTCCAGAACTCCCTCTTTGCCCACCTCTTTTATTTAAACAGTTGTTCTTAGCAAAATTAATACCAATGACTTGATATACATGTTATGCAGTTGTTCTTGTCTAATTTCTGCATCTTTTTTTTTTAATACTGAAAAAGTGTATTTATTAAGCATTTAGTGAAACACTTATGTGTCACCCGTCTCTGTCCCAAAGTACTAAAACTGGTTTCATCCAGGGTGCATCAACACATAAAATCAGGTTTGAGCATCCAATGACATCTACGTCATCGCAACAATTTTATAAAGATGTGAAGAACACGTTTTTTTTTTTTGGCTTAAAAGCATTTTTTGCCCCTGATGTTTCATGTTTGTGTAACTGACACCCCCCATCTATTTTTGTCCATGTTTGTACCCTTAATGTTATTGAAAAGTGTAGCGAGTACCCCTCCGTCAAAGTGACGTTAAAAAATTAACGGAAGGGGCTGACGTGGCTTTTTTTTTATTTTTTAGACCTACCACGTGGAAATAACGTTTGAAATTGGGAAAAAAAGGGTCAGAGAGATTCGAACCCAGACCATGTAAGTAGCAAAACCAACACTAAACCAATTGAGCTACATAAATAATTATTATATTTAGCAACACAATTTTATTTATATCATTTATACTCCTGTACACCTATACCGAGATCTTCTTCCCATCAAGCTTTTTATCTTCAATACTCTTTCCAAAATCCAAATCATATGAAAAATAATAAAAAAAATTCCCACAAAATCATAAAATAATTAAGTTCAAACGAGAAAAATTCAAGGAAATCCCTGAAACAATCTGTTGGCAACATAAAAGTAGCATTCTACAGTTTTAGGTCCAAGATCAATACAAAAACAGAATATCAAAACGATTCTAACACTTTTCCCTCTAGAATTTAAGCTCGTGAGGCTTCATGCTAGACTTCAAGGAGAACCTGGAACCTAGGTAAGCCTTCAGGTCTGGAACACTCTCGATGGCGTAATTTAACAATGGTACCAGCTAGTAATTTAACCTGAGAGTGAAGCCAAAATTAATTACAAAACTCAAAAGGGATTGATTTTGAACAGCTAGCGGATACAGTGAAGAACCAAGGAACAACCTCAGACACTCCTTGAGCTCTTGAAGTGATCCTCCAACGCTCCATCAATTTGTGCTTCTCTTCTCAGATCTGGAAACAAAATCCAGAAATCGAACTCATAAACAAACCCAGAGATCTAATTTTTCTGCAAAATCAAACCTTCTCAAACAGCCACCGCAACCCAACCTCACTTCATCCCTACCGCAAACCTTCTCAAACAGCCACCCACACCCAACCTCACTTCATCCCTACCGCAACCCACAACCGCAAATCGACCCCCACCCCCATTACGGAGACCTAATCCACAGCCTCACCGTCGCGCCGCTCTGCTCCACCGCCATCACCCAACGCCCACCACCGACTGCTGGCCACCACTGACTGCTGGCCACCACCGCATCCCACCCCACCCCCACCCCAAAAACCAGAAACCCACCCACCTCCAACCACCACCGCAACCCACCCCACCCCCTTCCCAGAAACCCAATCGGTAAACACTCAAAGGGAGTTTTACCATAAATTGGGGGTGAAAGATGAAGAGAATGAGAGAGGGGGGGGGGGAAGGATGATCTGAGATCTTTGCACATCGCAACTTGGATCTTCACACTCGCGGGCTTGATTATGGGTAGCTTCAGGTATTTGTGAAAAGGAAAGGGAGAGAAGAAATTTGCACATCCCACTTAGGCTCCTATCGTTTACTTTGGTTATGTCTGTTGCCAGAATGTGAGGTTTGGAGCTTTGGTTAGCAGTGGGAAGAAGATCTGGGTATAGGTTTAGAGGAGGGTAAATGATATAAATAAAATTGTGTTGCTAAATATAACAATTATTTATGTAGCTCAATTGGCTTAGTGTTGGTTTTGCCATGTCCAGAGCTTGGGTTCGAATCTCTCTCACAATTTTTTCCCAATTTTCAACGTTATTTCCACGTGGCAGGTTTAAAAAATAAAAGCCACGTCAGCCCTTTTCGTTAATTTGCTTTTCAATAACATTGAGGGTACAAACATGGACAAAAATAGATGGGGGGTGTCAGTTGCACAAACCTGAAACATCAGGGGCAAAAAATGCTTTTAAGCCTTTTTTTTTTATAAGCATGTGAAGAACAAATTAAGTTCTAATAACAAATATATATATATATGTGTCTTGAATTCCAGCACATGAAATCATTGTCCTTTATCCTTTCCTAGAATTTGTTTCTCCGTGTTTGTTAATAATCAACTTCTTTTTACATCATTAAGCCGCTGGAGCTAGATATCTTTGACACTGTCTCTTTCTACTGAGGTTTCTGTGATAATAGAAGTTCCATCTTGATGCTTGTTTGAAATGTCCCTTGGCTCTATGTTGACACGAGCAAGCACGAGAAACAAGATTCTCTGAGTTTTGGGGGAGCATGAAGTTAAAAACTCTTTGAAGTTTCATGGTTCAAAATTGATTACAAAATAGTTTCGTATTTTGGGTTTAAGTAACTTCTTCAAGTTGTTCAATCTAAAGAAGAAAAGGCCACAATTGGGATAGAGTTTGCTCATTCTATCATCTTTACACTGTCTTTGATCTCCAAACATGGATTCAAAAGTATCCAAGAGATTATCCAAGCCCTCGTAACTCTCCCCAACTGCCTTCAGAGCAAATACAATGCTCTCAACGGTGGTGCTCTGCATCTTTTTATTTATAGCATAGTTCTGTTGGATCTTCGGAGAGTGTTGTGTGCCAAGTCATTGAATAGTGGAGTGTTGGCTGTGTTCTAGGTCCAATTCGTGATCAGTTTGCTGGTTTTTGGTAGAAGTAAAAGGGCAAAAAAATTGCAGCAATGCTGTTGTTAATATGGATTGTTTGTAGCATAATTACAGTACCTTCACTAAGTGTTCGATGAAAGCTTCTTTTGGATAGTATTAAGCATTTGGATTCTACTTCATGGTATTTTTAGGGATATGCTCATAAATGCATAGCTCTGCCCTATTGATGTTTTTTATTTTACTTTTGTATTCTTTTTTTAGGTAGATCTCTTTCCTACAATTCCGTTACAATCCTATCCTTTTATTGATGGATGTCTTATTTTATTACCCCCTGCAAAAAAAGAGTAATCAGTTATATCCTCTAATTGCATTACAGATTCGGTAATCCCGAGTGCATAGCCATCTACGTTGATAATCTCCCTCCTCTTCTTCCATATCTAGTTCTTATTAGACAATGAAAAGGCATAGTGTCTTGTGTGAATGCATTTTTTCTATCTATATATTTATCATGGTATAAAGTGTTTTGTGGATACATCCTCTTGCATCTATTTCCAATTATATGCTAATCTGATGTGAATACTTAACGTGTGGGAGTCAATCTATCCATTTCATATCTTGTTTAGTTCTCTTTCCCATTCAAGCTATGTTCTCATTTTAATTTCACTCAGATCTATTTATCCACCTTTCATTGGGCTTTTTTTGTCTTACCTTAATTGAGGTGATCATTTGAATTTTGAATCAGTTAGTATTAAATTATTTCATTTTGGAGTTGTAAACATCAACGTACATCTTTGTTGAACAGGCGGATACCCTTGTTTGCCAGTTGCTGCGATAAAAATGGACTTTCTGTTGATATTCATCTGGTATGCGTTATGAATTGTTATGTGTTGATGTGTAAAAATGGACTTATGTTCTTTTTCAATAGATAATTCTCATGTTAGCTAGAATGTTACAATTTTCATTTCTTTATTTTAATGGTAACAGGGGCACATTGGGAAGTCTTGTAAGGGTGTTTTTCTTTGTATTGTATTGGTGAAGCAAGTAAATTTGTGGTGGTAGTGATTCTAGTTAAAGGAAATAGAACTTCCTAGGTCTTGAGTCCCCAGAATATGTCTTCAGACCGCCCATAAATATATATATGTTTAACAAGTGCTACATCGCTTCTGTATAGGAATGTTTTAGTATGCACTTATATTAAAACGCTTTTTGATGGGAACGTTGTAGTAAACACGTATATGAAAGCGTTTCATAATTGAAGTGCTTAGTAGAAGGACTTATTAAAGCGCTTCTTTCTAAAATTCGCTTTAGTATATGCATTTACTAAACCGCTTCTTTTATAAAAGCGTTGTAGAACATGCCATGTTCTACAACGCTTTTTTAGAAAAGCGCTTGACAGTACTAAAGCGGTACGTTCTACAGCACTTCTTAAGCGTTGTAAAATCGAAAAAATAAGCGCTGTAAAATGAAATTTTTGGTGTAGTGAGTATTATATAAAAAGGAAATTGTTATTCAGACCCCTCCTATATCAATTCCAAACTCCCCTTAAAGTGCAAAAATACTAAAATACCCTTAATGAAAAAATTAAAAAAATTCCTCACCCCCTCCACACATTCTCTCTCCTCTCACCTCTTCCTCTTTCCTCCACCACCACCGCCGCCACCACCACCACCACCACCACCACCGTCACCACCACCACCGTCGCCACCACCGTCACCACCACTGTCACCATCACCACCACAACAACAACCTTCATCTTCTCCTCCTCCTCTCTCTCTCTCTCTCACTCTCTCTCTCCTCTTTTATGGTCTTACAGTTCGTTTTTAGAAGTTTTTTTTTTCTGCAACCTATCGCATTTTGAAAGTGCGACCCTAACAAACTTTCAAAGTGAGACAATTGTCTCACTTTCAAAGAGATGACTCACTTTGAAAGTCAGACACTGAGACATGTGTCTTACTTTGAAAGTCAGACAGTTGTCTCACTTTGAAAGTGCGTCAAGTGTCTCACTTTCAAAGTGTCTGAGGTGTGATATGGGTCGCACTTTCAAAGTGCATTCGACAGAGGTATTTTTTGATTTCTAAAATTGTTTTGGGTACAAATAGATTGGGGGGTCTGAATAACAATTCCCTATATAAAATTATATTTATCTTACATCTTAATAAACATTTTATATTCCTATTGGTTAAATATTACTTCTCAAATCCCCTTCTTGTTAACTTTTACTTCAGAGTTAAGACTGTGTAATGATAATGAAGAAAATAATAAAATTAAAAAGTGGATGGTAAGATTCAATTCACGTGTGATAAAGAAAAAATGCTCTAAATGTAAAATGGATATATGACAAAAAAGGGGGCAACAATTTGATTTTAAACAATAAAATTCTCACAATGTCAGTATATGCATGCATTTTCAAAGGTTGGCTTCAAGTCGCTGATGATTAGTGCTGATAGTATATATGTTCCGCAAAAAGACAATGCATAATCGGCTCAATTAATCGGGACAATTTAATTATTCTGCTCGATTTCGGAATATTTTGGATGTTTGTGTCGTTTTTGTTGACTTAACAAGTCATAACAACTTTGATTTTAAAGTAAAAAACAACTTTCAATAATCCACCGAAGATGTAGATAAACTAGGGTGTCATTGTTCTAATTTAAACAAATATTTTGAATTTTTTTTATTTGGTATGATCTTCTCTATTGGAAAAAAAAAATTAAATATTTTGAATTTGTATCTATTAATATAATTGCGTTCATTAACTTAAAGAAAATTTCCGATGTACCAAAAAAAATATTTAATTTAAGAGTTTTATCTTATATGATGTTACTTATATCAAACAGGATTGCTTGAGTGAAATATACATATTTTCTATTTCATTAAGTCCCCATCATTAAGTTACTAAACTTAATTAACTTAATGATACGTTTAAAAAGAATGGGTATGCATGCACTATGTATCTAATCTAATCAACGACATGTTTGTCATTGTGATTACATTATATTTGTAATAGTGTAATACTTTCACCATTCCTATTTATCTGTTCAGGAAGAGGAAGTTTGCATAAATTAAGGAAAACAATTAATTATGTTGATTTTCATAAAAGTATTATTTGTTTTCCTATATCACCCTTTAAAATGTATTTTATCTTTCTTCATTGATTGTTTCTGTAAGGGTATTTCTTGGAAAAACATCAATTAATGCTCTCTTAAAACTCTAAGTGAACAGATATATAGGAACAAATTTTTTTCTTCAAAGTGGACAATTAATAAGGAACGGAGAGAGTATGTGATAACTTTTATCACATATTATGTGAGGTAGGCAATGTTACTTATAATAGGAAAAATATAGTATATGCTAAGAAATATTTCAGAATATGCTGAATAATAATAAATGAATATCCTATAGGATATTATGCATATTTATTTCTAACACCCCTCGTTAAACTTATCGTTGAATTAAGACCAACTTAAGCTTGTATCGAAAAAGGTCAAACAATGGACGAGGAAACGCCTTAGTAGAAATATCAGCACACTAGAGTGAAGTAGGTACATAACGAATATCTAATTGACCGAAGGCACTAACTCACGAACGAAGTGACAATCTAAATCAATGTGTTTGGTATGCTTATGACTCACCTAATTTACATCATGATTTGAGTTCACTCACTCTCTCACTCTCCGTTTTGGCCCTTCAACTTATGACAGCCAGCAACAGGAATTACTTTTTTTTTGTTGTCAAAGGTGAACATTTCATTGATAACATGGGTCAGGCCCAAAACCCAAAATGGTAGTACAACTGGTTGGGCAAGCCCACAGAGAATTACAAGTCAGTTTCTTACACTTGAGCCCATGACTCCTGTCTACACCTAACCCGAAGTTAGAACTAGGAGGTTAATAACAACTACTTGCAAAAACAAACAAGCCCAATAGCACTGAGCCCATGAACACTGGGCCAGACAAACCCTAGCCTTCAGGGTCTCCAAACCCTAACCAGGGTAGCGGAACAGTAGTAGTGGTAGCGGAGGATCAGCGGCGGCTCCATAGCTCAAATCCAAAGTAGATCTGCTGCAAACAGAAGAGAATATTTGATATTCATAGCTTTAAACGTCACTTCTTATACCTTGCCGGCTCTGCCATCAGCAATCTCTGCTACAAGGCTATCATAAACTCAGGTGTTCAACACCTTTAAGACAGGGGCAAGCCCCGCAGCAAACCAGATCTAGAGGAATGAAAGGATGAGACCAAGATACTGTCATGAGCGATGGAAGCCGCAGTTGGTGGATGGCGGTGGAGGTCACAGTCGTGGCGCCATAGGCAGCAACAAGAAGCAAAACAGGGGTGAAAAACAAAGGCGATTGTGGTCTTCAGAACAAAGCCAACAACAGATGGAGATGACAGTGACGGAGGAACGAGTGGAGTCACAGGCGGTGGTAGAGACACAGAAACGGCGGTAGAGGCACAAGGCTGCAGAACGGTGTGCCGGTGGCGGCCGGTGAGTGGAGGTAGGCGGAGAGGACGGTAACATGCATAAAAGGGAAAATAACCTAAAAGAGAAAACAACTCACTTATTGGGTAGCAAATCCTCCTATTGTGGAAGGGAACCCACCTACTGTGGGAGAAAACTACCTACAAAGAGCAGGAGAAACCTCCATGGTGGAGGAGGAGCCCCCCAAAGGGGAGGAGCCTCCAAGGGGGGTGGCGGCTAGCTTTTCTTCAAACCCTAGCAACAGGAATTGCTTAAGTTGAAAGCAAGCCTACTCTAATTTTGGGCCGCAAATCTTGAGCTTGTTTGCATCGCTGGCTGTTGTAGCCTTTGGGCTTTGTCTTTTGAACCATTTAACTTTGACAAAACAAGCATCTAACAAAAACGAGAGCGGTTATCCTCTCCTCCAATCAATGTCAGCCACCCAATTAAAGGTTTTCGTCGTAATTATATATCCAAGGTACAAAATAATAGCCATCTTGTTATTTCATACTAAGTGGCACTTAATTGGTGTGATAAAATAATTAACAAGTACATACCAACAAGTCCAACACAATTAGTAGATAGTTAGATTTTGAAGCATATAATTGAGATCAATTGAATTGTGTATATGGTGAAGAATTTATTAAGAAAGACCTAATTATTTAATATGATCAATCTTAGTGCTGGATAAGTTTAAACCAAAAATACTGAACTCATATATAACTTGTTTAAATCAGCATTTTTTTTTTCTAAATAATTTTTGGCACCGTAAAACAACTTAGAAGCTTATCTGGATTGATTCTGAACTTTCCAATTAATAGGAAGATTTTGAATCATCTCGTATTCATCGAATATCGGTGCCGTGAATATGGTGCCATTCAAGCATTGTTGTGGTTAATTACTGGCCGGTTGGCTAGTTTTACTTCAAAACAGCAAGATAGGTAACGCCATACCTACATATTCATGTGACGGGTGGCCAGTTTGAGTAAATTGGAGTAGCTTAGGTAGCTGCAATGATGTATCCATCATTTCGGCCTTAACGATCTAATTTATTTAAAAACAAGATGCAAAATCAAACCTCTATTTTCAAGCCATGTGCTCATGAAGGGTGGGATAGTGAGTCCTATCACCTTTAGTGTATTCTACTCTCTTCAGCGTCCTATATAAACACCATTCTCCATCACTTGAACTCACCAAGAGCAAAAACAAACTAAGCAACAACAACTTAAGCATTTTGGTTTCTTTCTACCATATTTGTTCTATATCCAAATCAATGGCAATGGTTAGCCTCAAGTTGACATGCATTGTGATTATGTGTGTCGCCGTGATGGGTGCTGCACCGGTGGTGCAAGCCATCACATGCTCTCAGGTCACAGCGAACGTTGCACCGTGCATTACTTACCTCACAGGGGGCGGAGCTCCTTCCCCAGGGTGCTGCGCCGGAGTGAAGAGCGCCTTTGCTGCTGCAACCACCACCCCTGCCCGGAGGGCCATATGCAACTGCTTGAAGTCTGCTGCCGGTGGTATTCCTGGCGGCATCAACGACAACTTCGCTCAGGCACTCCCAGCAAAGTGCGGTGTCAACATCCCTTTCAAGATCAGCGTTTCCACCAACTGCGCTAGGTATGCACGATTTTCTTGCTAGGAATAAAATATAAAACTATTTTACCCAATAGCATAAGCTTTTGAGATATTTTATTCATGAAAAGTTGATTCTCGCATTTTAATAACTCATGACTTGGTTTGATTGTCCACAAAAATTTATTGATACAATTTTCTTGATAAATTGTCATCACTTAATTGTTGGGAAATCATATGTATGTAAGAAGTCTCATATCAGAAAACAATGTATGTTAAACAGTTTATAAGTAAAATGACTCATAATCAAATATATGTCTTAAAGTTTTCGGTTGAAAGAGTTCAAAGATATGGTTCCCTAGTTTTCTCATTGTGTAGTTTTTTTTATTAGCCAAAGAAATGCATTAAAGGGAATAGAAGGAGTATTCCAACCTTAAATAAACAAGAGAAGAAATGCCCAAAAAGCCAATTCTAAGTCCCTCATTGTGCAGTTTTGGTTTGAAAATTGATGAAAATTTACATGATATATTAAAATTTCATGTGCTGTCTGTTATATTGCAGCATCAATTAAGTTCTGAAGAAGTGGGAAGAATAGCAGAATTATTCTGCTGTGGGATCTAAGAATGTTGCGTAACAATTATGAGAATAAAACGAAGCGAGTGTGACTTAGCCCTCTTTTTTAATTGGCAATTTGGCATCTGTCTTTTTATTACTTTAGATTTTTATTATTGCGTGTGATTTTCCATCATAAAATGTACTAAAGTTGGTTGTTAAATTTAGCAATAAATGAGTTCTATGCGACTCTACATTATTTTTTTATTTCAAGGGTTTCCTTTTTCTGCTCTACTCTTAGGGTTTGTTAACCGTATACGTATCAACTAAGAAACACAATATATTTTTTTCAAAGCAATGTGAGAAAAAAACTGAGGAGACCTTTGCAAAAAAAAAAGGAAGCTAGCAAACCCAAATAAAAAAAAAGAAAACAATTTCTAAATAGAAAAATATAAACGCCCACACCCACAAGAACCAAACAAGAAAGGGGTGGAAGTAGGTCAAGCGGTCTGGCCTGGTCTGGCATGTTTAATAAAAAAGATAAGGCTTGGACTTTTTAAAAAACCTGTTTTAGTTATATAGGATAGACTCAGGCTATAAAAAATTATATGTTTAGCCTGGTAGGTTAGCCCACTTAAAAAATCTCTTTTTATTTTTTGCATCACTCTCGATTCCACATAGGCCAACCCACTTACTTTTTCTAATCCATACAAATGTTTTTCGTTGTTCACCTTCCTAGGTCAGCTCACTTGTTTTTTTATAAGCCAAGTCATTGCATTCAAAACAACACAAGGGGTGCTAACCCGAATACAATGAAAAAAGAACCGGTAAGAGAAGACTAAGTCCACGAAATAAAAAAAGCATGATACAAGAAATAGAAAATAAAAGGGAAAACAAAGAGGTGCCAAACTGTGACAGTAGGCACATTCCATAAGAAAATAAGGATCCTCATCCTCCAAGCATGCTAATTGCCAATATATAACTCCACAAAAGAAATAAGAACCAATCTTCCTCAAAGCAAACAAAATTCTCTAAACTCCACTGTCACACCAATTCACCCCCCACAGAACCCCCTAAAATCCACCCACCAAGATAAAGAACCAGTTGCGCAAATCAAGAAAGAATCCAAGATAATAATATTCCACTTAACTAAGAAACCACTAGCAGCCAAACACCAGACAATGAAAAAAGAAGTTGTTACAACATCTTGATGCAGGTAACCGGATTCAAGCTCCAATCTGAAGTTGATACTGAGAAGTCCCTTCGCTTTGCTTTCAACCAAAGCCAAAATTTGAATTGAATCAATTCCACTATTCTTTCTACCTCCGCACTTTCCCCTGAAAATTACCTTATTTCGAAAATACCATAGGAAATTGATTGAAGCAATCCAAATTAAATAAGTTTCACGTGTTATATGTTTACCTCCCCCAACATAAACCCAAACTGAAGGAAGTGGTCAGCTCACTTGTTGTGTTGAAGTATAACCCTAAAGTTTTTTTTTTGACAAATAAAAAGTCATTAATATTTACCATAATGTTCATCCCCTTAAGGACTAAATTGACTACATTGCTTAAAACATGAAGAAAAAAAAGGGCAGTCATGATTACGTTTTAGATGCTGGAAGAGGTGATCACAAACATAGCGAGAAGTCTCAGGTCCACCGTGACCATCCTAGACACCGGCGAAAGTACCGTAAGGGCCACCACCATCGTCGATGAAGCTGAGCGGATCAGACTCAACCTGGCTCTGGTCCTCAAGTAGGTTGTAGGTTGTCAGCCTACACCACTGCCATAGAGTACTCACCAAACAAGTGTTGCCCGGTGTCCTTGTACCACAACAACCCTTCTTGACGACCGCCGCTCACCATACATAAACATAAGCCATGGTGATTTTCTAGAATACTCTTCCTTCATAGCCAACAATTTTCTCTATATCAAATGCTTCAACTTTTTCCCTTGAAGACATGGTTTTGTTGTGTTAGTGAAAATTGAAGATGAGTGGTTCAGGGGTTCGTGGGAAGGGAAGTGGTTCAATGACCCACTGAGCATTTGCAAACAATTTCTACTATTGACGGTGGGGAGGCAAGTACGACTATGACAGTGGAAGATGCTACTCTTGTAAAGAGTCTGGGCATTTGCAATCGAGTACAATTTTCTTTTTTTCACAGTGTGTTCTTTTTTCTAGATCTTAATGTTTTTGATCAATTTTATGGAACTCAATTTTAAGTTTCTAATTATAAAATTATGTTTGGGTGAATTTTCCTTTTCACTCTTAGATCTCTACTGGAAATTTCTATTAGCCTTTTATAAAAAATAATCATTCAAACTTCTGAAATATGAACTCACCGGATAAAAAGGCAAAAGAGAAAAAAAAATGGCATATAAACAGGCTCACAAGCCGGGGCAGACCACCTGAGAGGTTAGACCAGACCATAAATATTGGCCTATGACAGGTCACAGGCTAGGCTTAGGCCTAAAAAATATGAGGTAGGCCAGGCTTAGGCCATGTAAAGTCTGGTCTGGTCTTTCCCATTTCCACCTCTAACTGGAAAAAAGTCTATAAAAAGTTGCATATAAAGAGAGCTCTTAAAAATCATGAAACAAGCAGCCAGATACCATAAGGACTCTAAGAAGAGAACATTATCCTAAGTTCTCCTTCCCACCCGTGAATAGGTTTTAAGTCGTTGTCGACGTGTTCAAAACTCAAGACTTTACCAAAAAGTCACGTATTCTTAGCTCTAGTAAAATAGCAACCAAAAGAACCTGCAACTGGGGCGAATGAGCTATCATCACTAAAAATGTAGAAATTAAACAACAAGCAGACCATTCCCCCTCCCCCGCCAAAGACAAAAGCTCGGAGTCTAATTCCTTCTTCTTCCTACCTCTATTGAACACTTTCTTAGGCCGCCCTCTCCTTCTGGACCCAAACACCCTTAAACACCCAAAGACACCAACTTTGAACTACCTACCTCTCCAAGACTGTTTGAAGAATTGCATCCTTTAAAAATAGAATATGCAACATCTCCATGACGCCCAAAAATGAGTTGCACGCCCACTATTAAAATTCTCATTATTTTCTCAAGACTCAATCCTTGGATGTGTAAACGCGCAGCCTCTGCACACTCATAAGCAAGATAAGGAGCCAAAGCTTGTCGAGCATAAAAAAACAGCCCCAGAACAAGGAGGGACTGTGGTATTCGATCCTTCCAACAAACGATCAAAGTTAACAACACATGGAGTGTCGCTAAGAACATAACGAAACACCCCAAGGTCCGCAAAACTAGCCCAGAACATGGACCTTGCACCCTAAAAAAGATTTGAAAGTGATTTTTAAAAGAATCTTGCCTCCATAAATGAGACTAGTTTGCCAACACCTCCCTTATAACCAGTAACCGATCACCATCATGCACCCTCTCTCCTTCAAGCACATGCATCTCTCTCAACATTTCTGCAAATAGAACCTTGTTTGAAAATCTAGAACCAGAACGACTTACCTTGGGAAGATCGGAAACCATCATATTCACTAGTCCACTGAGAAAAATGTTTGGTGTTGATGACCCCTCGCTTTCCCCAACAAAGCATTCTTCCAGGCGATGGGGAAGGAGTAAACTTAGTCTTGTGGGAAGGTTATGTCACCTTCACGATCAGGAGTTTGACGCTAGAGAGGTTAGGCCCTGAGGAAATGTTACTAGCAACACAGACAGGAAAACCCCATTACCCCGGTGCCATCAAGGGCTTTAATGGCTGGAGAATTTTTTTCTAGGTCATAAATCGAATGAACCCAATGCAAAAAAATGAACACATTCTGGTTCGTGCCATGCTTCTCGGACAACTCTTTGATTTGATGATAACCAACTGCTTTTGCGATGCCGCCAACAAAGAGCTTAGAAACAGACTAACCACCGTCGCCGACCTGGTGCGCCCCTTCTACATCGTATACTAGATCCCCTTAACCTCCCTTGACGCTGTTGTGATCTAGGCCACATCATCAGTCGTGCCGGCAGTTCCTTTCCCAAATCCAGCCACTTCCCAAGTTAGCTAAGGGAAACTAAACCCTTTGAAGAGACCAGTTCTCATATTTTATCCTCATGCAAGGCATCGTGGTTGGTGTGGGCTATGTGTTATAAGTGGTTGGGAATTGAAAAAGCTTTGCCGGATGATGCTAGAAGTCATTTTTTGCAACATTGCTCCATTCGCTGGTCTCAAAACACAAGAAATGGAGCTCCTGGTTATTTGGATGGCTGTTACTTGGTCAATTTGGGCCTTGAGAAAATTAGATAATTAATTTTCAGGGGCGTTTGAAGCGTTATTGAAGAGTTTGTCGAGTTGGCAAAAATTCGATCATAGAAATGGCTTTCAGCAAAATGTCAGTATTTTATGTGCTATGTTTATAATTGGTTTTCCAATCCACTTATTTTCATTGAATCTTTATAGATAAAATGCAGCAAGTTTCCCGTTCTCTTGAAGTGATGCAGGTTGTGGAGGACTCAAAGATCTTGGCTCTGTTTGGTGTAAGCATAGACAGTGTGTTAGTGTATCACATGAGTACTCGCATATATTAATGCATGTTAATATATAAGGCATGTGTTGGAATTAATTACTACGTCTTCTCTAATCAATGGAAGTTGGTTACTAATTGGAGTAACATGATACATAAAAGTGGTTCATTAATTATTGGGCTCAATCTGTGTTTGCATGATTGCTTATTACATCATCAATTTCTCACTATCCTAATCTGAGTGTCATCAATCCCCGGCCACGTACTGAATGCCAAAATAATGCAATTCATTCTCTTCTCATCTACCCAAGAAGACGTTCATGATAATAAGCCATTTCAATTCAATTATGTAAGGGCCATTGAAGAGCTAGCTAGGTACCTCAGATTTTGGCAAAATATGCAATCACAAATTGTCTCACATTCACATGAATGTGCAAATTTTAGGCTTAATAAACAAGACAAAACAACGGTACTGGATATTTGGATTGAGTCATCGATCCGTGGGCTTTCTTTGATTAGTCCGTGTTCCTGATTGCTTGCAACACTGCTTCCTTCACCACATGCGCGTTAACACTGTGCTTCTTGTGACTCTGCAGAATTAATGAACAATCGTTTTAATTTGTCAAAGTTTTAATTGTCAGAAGAGTAATTAGAGAAAAATATTATATATTTGTCTAAATCACCCGAGCTAAATATATATTGAATAAATTAAATCACAGCAAAACAATAATATTTTGACTTCTGAGTTAGAATTTCCTAAGACACATGGTATATTATTATTGAACATCTTAACTTAGTTTTACCCGATATTAACAGTATATGTAGAAATAATATTTATTCACTTACTTCTCTTGCCACAGTTTCTAGTTGGAAAGTGTCTTCACAAGAAGCCCTAGCATCAATCACATCAAGTTGGAGTTCTTCGAAGGCTTCAAGTATTGAGACTAGCATGCCAGGACAACTCTTTTCTAAAAGCACTTGAATGAGGAAACCCTTTTCTAGGGTTTTTACACTTACCTGAAAAAAAATTGTTTTTATTAGATGTGACAACAATATTTTATTTTCGAAAGCAAAGAATCAGATTATCCATCCGATAATTTCTGAGAACATCTCAGTCACATAAGATTAGGATAATTAATATAATACAGCAACAACATGCACCATAGGTAGTTCATCGATTTGTGTGGTTGATGATTCAGTAACTCCAAGCTCTGAGTTCAGATCCTCCACTTTTTGCTTCAACTCCTCTATGTATTTGGAGGCGTCCGCAATAATGGATGCTTTGTTTACCTGCCAAACATAAAATAACAAAAAAAAAATATTAACTAAATTAAAAAGGTTGAATAGTTTTATTTAAGAAGCAGAAGTAGAAGCTTAATCTTTTTAAACATACAGCACTGGAATTTGTGGCATCTCGCAGTTGTTGCAACGTGTGTTGCAAAGCCACTCTTCTTCGCTCCCTTGAACCCATTCTTCTGCTCCTTCTTATAATCAACTTGTCTATTTTATATTGGTTTTCTCTCCCTTTTTGGCTCTGGCGGTGCCCTTTCTTTTAGCCATCTTCGAATTGGAGAACTTTCTTTTTTATAGAATGACTGTTCTACAAACATTAATAGTATATATGTGTTCTCTTGTTTGTTTGCTTCACTACAACCAACAGTTTACCCATGATAAATTATGCTTTCCACAGGTGATTTACAAAATTGATTGTGAAAATAAAAATGGTCTATACTAATGCCATGAGACCATTCGAGAGGAGTCTATTCATTACGAAAAGTTTTTTTCAATTTTATCTGTTTCACGATACAAGGTACTGTTATTTTGTGTTTTTAACTTCATAAGTCATATTACAATCAATGAACGTTATACATTAATAATTATCATCTTAATAATGAAGTTAAAGCATTTCAGCATTCAGCTCAACCTACAGCAATAACTAAATCTATATTGCTCAGTTTCTCCAACTCTACTTTTATGTTTCGAATGATTTAGCATCGCCCGCTGACTGACACTAACTTTTTTAACTTACGTGCTAATGAATAAAAGAATTGGATGTAGTGCAAATTGAATTATTGAGTACTGATTTATTCACACTTCACTCTTTGTTTCATCTCATTTTCACTCACATTCTCTCCTTATCTCTCTTTAGTCTTTTCTATTCAGATCACGTCTTTCATTCTCTTTATTCTTTTCTTATATCTGACTAGTGGAATTGTTTTTAGTTTGAGAACAAAACATTTGTTCTGACATTATAATTGGAGGGTGACCATTGTAATTGGTTTTATTATCACACAAGTAAATTCGTAAAAATTCAATTTCTAGTGCAAAAAGTATAGCTTAATTACAAAAGTCATATTGAGGATCAAGGTGTGCATTCAATGTTCTGCATTTACGATTTATATAAATGAGCTAACATATTCTTTTATGTTAAATTCTCATTTGTTCCAAATTGAAATAAGGAGTTAACAAAGTGAAATTCTCATGAAATTAAACAAGCCAATTTTAAAAAAATTATACTTTCTTCTATTTTATTACGGTCCCCTCAATCGAAAAGCCCGCCACTGCTTGTAGTGATCCCTTTTAGCAAGTAGAGAGTTCGGAGTCCAAAAGGGATATGCTGCCCCTTGCATAATCTGTTGCACCTTGCTTGATGTGAGAGTTGAGTGTCACAGAGTGACATCCAAGTTCACGGGATAGGTTCTAATTCTATAACAAAACAAATTCTTTTGAACTTAATTGATTCAAACTAGGGGAAAAAATGTGACAGAAAATTCCATGAACATATGTAGTACAAAAATGCTTTGTCTCTTTTACTCACATGTTGGATAGAGCCACCGATACCTACTGATAGAAACAAACAAAAGTGCAGCAAATGGAAACAAAAGGATCATTTTTACAAAGACGCACCACGTATTTTTATCATTTGGATAATTACACAGGGATCATTTGCTAGCATTCCTCTTAATCGGAAAAGAAGAGTTAGCAACCATTCAAGGCGTTTCTCTTAGTAGAAGAACAGACAAGGCTGGTTTTGATCAGTGTAACAGGAGCGGGTGCAGGTTTACTGGCCACCCTCTTTTAAAAAATTTGCATGCATTTTCTAGCCTCTTCTTGAAAAGCCTATTGTTTCTTTTATATGATAGAAAACAAAAAAGGGTGACTAAGCAGATTACACTATTTTTGAAAAGTAAATGAAATCCACTAGTGCATGCAAGTGCATTTCCCCATGAAAATTGGAGATGGACCAATGATTTTTTAATTAACAATGGCTTATTTGGGATATGGTTGTTGCATTTTTGTGTTCTTCCTTTCACAATGTTAAACATCCACTAATTCAGAAAGGGTTGTTTTAGGGTAAAAAATATGATGTTAATTTTTTTTAGTGTCACCTTGATCAACGCAAGATGATGCAAGCCGAAGGTAAGTGTTGATTTAAAATGTTGGTCAACTACGTCGATGTTCATTGGTGTTGGGTTGTTGTCAATTAGTGTCGGTCATTATCGACACTAGTAACACCAACCAGTTTAACTTCCACTTATCATTCATTAGCGAAAGTTTCGAGCAAATGGATGCTAATATTACTAGCTAACTAGAATTAATTGGCCTTAGCCAACACGAATGCATGTGAAGTCGATTTGGCTCATCGCTTGGGCCTAGAGGTTAGCGTGGCCTGCACAATCATCCTTTTAATCTTCATCACTTTCTCCCCCTTCACACTCACATCGTCACATCCTCCATGTCACCTCTCAGCTTCACCACCCCACCACTCCTCTTCGTCGCTCTGCTGCCCTAGCCCTTAACGCCTTGCCACCCCCACCTCTACCCCTGCTCCTCGCTCTCCCCCCATTTACTCCACCACCCAATCGTCCTAATGTCCCCTCTACCCCTGCTCCCCCTCTGTCGCCCGTAGCTCGACCCCTAAAATCGTCACACTCTCAAACCCTTACCTCCACATTTTTATCGATGATTCCACTGCCCCACCACCGTCCACTCCTCCTCCCCCCATCGCCCATGCTCTCTATGCCCCCACCTCTAGCTCTCCCAGGCCGGCCTCAAACTATCACACTCTCAAACCCTCATTCTCGCATTTCCGCAGCACCCGATTGTCACACTCTCTTCCATACCTTCATGCTCCTCTGCCAAGCTCTTCCTTCTAAAGCTTTGATCAACACAATATCTGAGAATTCAATGTTGGGTTTGAAGAGGGAGAATAACTTGATTGAGACTTCCACGTTGTGACACCAATGGAGACGAGATTGGTGGACAACTTGATTGTCCACCAAATCATGACAATTTTTCCTAATCCAAGGAGTTTGACTCAACATACTTTGCTTCCGCTGTAGACTTGGGTATAATTTCTTGTTTTTTAGAATACCATGAAAAACCTCCAGAGCCAAGGGTAAAACAATAACTAGAGGTGCTTCTCATGTCATCAACACATCCTGCTCAATCACTATCAGAATAACCATGGAATGAACATCATCGGGTGACCCAAATATGAGAGGTCTCCACAAAAAATGGATCTAGAATAGTCTTATAAAGAGGAAGACCAGATGATCACAACAGTAGCGCCGCAACCCAAAGAGGGGACAAACAATGCAATCTGTCACACCGGAGAGCTAAACAATGCAATCCTTCACCAAACAAACGAATTACCATTTCCAATTGCCAAGGAAAAGTATTTCAATTCTTGGAATCACGTGGAACATTCAAATAAAATCAATGGTGTAGCAGCGCAATACAATTAGATTCAACCAAACGCTTCTACCACTCTCTAAGACATTAGAACAAACTGGATTATGGAGAAATAGGAAAGTAAAGGAACACAACAATCTGAATCGGAGTATATAATACTACATTAAACACACTACTATTAAACAATAACCATAGAAGCATCATTCTCTGATAGAACCTCCATCGGACCAGTGACGAACAGGGGAAAGCAATTGTCGGAGGTGGTTAATTGTGGTCTCTATTAAGATGTTGAACAATGTCCAAAACTTAGCTTCCCCTAAAGCTAGATCATATATGTCATATGCATAACTTGTAACAAATATAATTAACTCGAGAAGTCGTTGCTGCCAAAGAGAGAAATTCACTAAAAAATGGAGCACACAATGCAAAGTAAATTATCCACTTCAAGAGAGCAAACATTTTCTGTTGGTACATGTTGCCTTGCATTTTGTCAAAACAACCGATTGTCGAGCCAGATGCCGTGGCATCTGATTCCGTGAAGCTAGGGCATCGGTCCTTAGCTTGAGTTTCTGTTGTGGGCCCTCTGAAGATTTGTTTTTAGTTACTTGAGGAGCAAGTAGCTATTCCAGAAGGGTTTTAATTATGGGTTGTTATTTGTTGAAACAATCTTTGTTAAAAGATTGATTTCTATCTTTACTTGTGCAATAAGCAAACTGAATCTTTCAAGATTGCGTTTTGATTTGTTGTTACTGCAATATGTTACTTCAGCACATGCTAACCCTAGAGCCCATGCTACCGCTGCTGAAGTCTATAAAAGGATGAAGATCTAAAACTTGAAGACGACCGAAGCTAAAAGAGAGAGATCAAGTGTTTTAGGATTTGTGTTTGTGCTTTGTCCTTTGTTAGTTGTGAATCCTCTTTGCTCACTGATTCTATAAAGCAAAGAAGGGTTCTGTGTGTTTGATTACATTCAAACTCTGATTGTTCGTTGTATTCGCCAATCACTGTGGCAGTGATTGAGAGAAAGTGAGAGGGGCTCTCATACTTAGGTTGAGATTCTAAGTAGAAATACACTGGGTAGATTAGGAAGTGAACTATGAACTGTTGTGTTCATGAGTGTCTGTAATTCCTAAATCTTGAGATAGTGGATTTCCTTTCTTTGGGTGCAAACCCTCCAGACGTAGGTGAAAGTTTTTCACTGAGCTAGGTTAACAATTCTTATGTTTCGTTGTTTCTGGTTTAAGTTCTGTTTTTACTATTAAGCGATTGTCGAACCTATTGTCCTAGCATCGTGCAGGACATTCGTACTACAGGAACCTGTATTACATTTTCCTACTTCAAAAAACCACAATCCATGCTACTAGAAATATTCGCCAAGACATCACGATTAATTCCAATCGCCAATTCAATCCAGAAGCAAGCACGTCTCTCTTTCGCATGAATTTGATTGCATCCCCATTTATATATCATCAATTGAAACTCTTTTCTTTCTTACTTATTGACCTTAATCACCAGCAAAAGCTACGGTCAAGGTGCTGCAATGACATGAATTCAACACAACCAATCTCGTGATGAATCAATAATAAACCCACTAAATATATGAATTGATGAATCACGCAAGGCACCATTCTCACTCTAGAATTATTTAATCAATTCTCATGATTCTTTCGAATCACAAGACCCCATTACTGAATCAATACAATCATGAATTATTGACCACGCCACACGCCATACTAACAATTTATATTCCATTCATTGTGCTGCAATAGATAAGTATGAACGGGAGGTACCGTGGGAGAGACAAAGATATTCCTACCACATATTCTTAGTGTCACTAATCAACGAGACTCACCCACTCAAGGACCAACCTTGCTCAAGCAACATGAAAAAATTTATGTACCACTAAAGGCAAACACGAACGAACGCAATGATCAGAAATTGTAGCGACTTGATATTTTCCTTCATCGCCTACTCCCAAAGATTAGGTAAAGACTTTACCATTTCGCACGATAGAAAAAAGAGAATGAATCTACAAAATCTGAAATCGCTCAAACTGCTGCGTGAAGAAAACTCAACCTTGTCTTGAACCAGAATTGAAATGATGTTGGTCAAACACTCCATCATTGTGAACACATGAATTATGAAAAACTTATTTTGAGAAATCGCCACAGATGTAAGGATCTTTTTGTGGTTTTCACGCCAAAAACTCAGCATCTGAATTGGTAAAGAAGGAAATTGACTAAGAAATCAGAGGAGAAGATGATCGGTTATAGGCAAGCATCGTGACAAAAGAGACAGTTTGAAATCACATGCTGCAACCCAACAAACAAGGACAACAATCATCCAGCAAGAACCAAGGGCTCAAATAAGAGCAGAAAAACAACACCAAGCTAGACGAAAAAACGTACAAGACCAAGGGGCTCCAAGAACATCCAACAATACTTCATATCTGGGCAAAAGGATCCCTGGAACATCACCAAGAGAGGGAGGTGACCACGTCTATGCAATCGCGACGGCGAACAGATACTTGAAGGGAGCGCGTGTTGATCACGTACCAGAAGAGTCGTGAGTGGAACTCACTCACCTAGAAAAAGAAGTCGTGTGGTGGCGAGTGTTTACGTTTTCGTCGATAGTACTTCAGGAAAAAAGGTAGATCGAGTTACGGCGAGTCCAACGGTGGTTCCTCAGTCTGTTCATGGGAAACATAAAAAACGGCGGTGAAATGGTCCAGATCATCACGACAGTGGTTGTCAAGAACACAAAGGTCACTAGGGTTCCAAGAGAAAGGGAACCGTGCATAAATAGAACGATGTCGTAATAAAACAGTTAGAGTTAATGAGCGCATAAGCATAGGATGAGGAAAATTAAATCCAATGAGATTTAGAAAGCCCTATGAGGGGGACGAACCCCCTCACAACGGTTAACTATATCTCTTTGAGATAAGAATAATAACAAACTTAATCTTAAGAGATATTCAACACTCCCCTCAAGCCACCAATGAGGAGAGGGGACGAACCCCCCTCACAACGGTTGTGCCAATATATCGGAACTAAACTCTGATACAATATTAAAATTTGGGAAGCCTAACTGAAACCCAAAGCTAGCTCAAGATTTAAGGGTTGCTTCACCATTTATAAACACTTATCTAACTATATCTCTAGTTAATGTGGAACTTCCAACAATAAGAAAAAAATGTGGTCACGGAAACTCATGTTGGTCTCTATTTTGACGATGATATTGAAGTAGAAAGAATGGTTTTTATATGTGAAGTAGAAAGTGTTAATCTGATTCCCTCCCCGGCCTGTCCGCTTCTAGTGATAACTAAATGCACATGTTCCTTGTCTAATCAACTCAAAGAGTGTTACCCTTCTATGCAACCATAATTGCGGTCACAACATAATGGGTTTTGAAGCCCCTTCAAGTGTGAGTTACCACCACATTCTCATGGCCCCTTTTCACGGAAGCATACCCACCCTTGTACCGTCGTTCGGTCCAATCATGTGCAACAGGACACTCCATACTGACCACACAGTCAGGGAGACTTTTCGATACAAGAAGTCGTTACCATGGTCCCACGAACTATCAACTCTTATACCACTTGTTGGGGGAGACAGGGGAGCCCATGGACCGAGGAGCAAGACACCCAAGAGATATCGACCTCACATCTTAATCCAAAACCTTAAGGCTAGATGTATGAATCACATCTCTTATAAAGTCTTCTCCTCACCCATAGTTAACCAATATAAAACTCCAACTCACACTTGAATTCTCAACACTAAGGTACGTCTAGAAGCTTCTCCACATAATTAGTTTCAGCTTGAGAATTAATTGTAAACATACTATAAGTTCTCTTTTAATTATGACTAAGAACTATAGTTTTTGCAAGATAGTTGAACCTAACTGTTATGAAATAACCTATATAATTTTAGTATTACTTGCAAGGGGAACTAGTAAAAGGAAAATTATTAATAATCCCCCTGAGAAATGTAATGAAATCCAGAAAGTATCTAACTCTTACTACAAATGTTAGATACCATTAATCAATGTCAAATGAGAGAGTTACCTTCTCTGTAGAAAATTCCACCCTTCAATTCTCTGCAATGTATGAAAGAACAGAATAGGGTTGTCTTTCAACCCCAAATTGAAGATGGAAAATAAACAAGGTAGATCTTCTTAAATCCAATTAAACCTAACAAAAGTCTTCCCTTTGATATTATTCTCCATGGTAGTAAGATTTAGTAGAGGAAAATAATTACTAGGTCTAATTACCACAACATAAGAAGTTAGAGAGAGATGCTATCAAGGTTCTAAATTGCAACCATAATTGAGGCCGCAACATAATGGGTTTTGAAGCCCCCGCAATGCATTGTAACTTCAATTGCAGCAGTTCAAATATGCATCCGCAACGCAGCAGCAAGCGTGACTGCAATTTAAAACTGTGGCTGCTATTTGACACCAGAAAGGCAGAGCACAAGATGAATAATCACGTGGCGAGTTTGGAGGAAAAAGGGTAGTGAGTGAAAAAAAACTACGTGATTATGATCAAATGGTTCAGATTATTCCGTCTCTTTTCGTTCAAATAGTGCCCTGTCATATAGGATTTTCCTGGATGACTAATAAAAAAGAAAAATCCATTAACAGGATTCATGAAGACACCAAGCATGTATGCAGTAAACTTTGGAGATTATATCTCAGAGAACTTGTATATGTTGCAAATGTGCAACACTTTGTATTCATCAAGAATTCTCAATTACTTTGATAATCTATGAATTCTCTTCAATCGACCAAAACTGTGTTTACATGTTTAAATAAAATGTTTCTGTATCTCTTTTTTTTCACAGATGAATTCAGAAACTAAACCTGGACATGACTTTTCCCAAATCCTCATGAAGTTCTGGCCTGAGAATTATGCAAGGTATGGCTTCTCCTTTTGATCAACCAATACCCAAACAGTCCAAAAAGAAGTAGAACTATAATCCCATCAGCAACTCCTACTGCAACCAAAATCCATGTTTTCACATTATGTTTCCCATGATTTCTAACAGAACCCTTTGGAACCTTAACCATATAACTAAATCCTGTGCCTTTATCTACTTGTTTGAGACCCAGAACTAGTCTATAAAGATAACATTCTGCTTCATCAGCGCTTTGATTCTGAAAATAAAAGGCAGAAGCACATTTACAATCCTGTAAGCACAAATTTGCACATGTTTCTTTGCTAACATTGACCATTTTACGAACATCCTTGAGCACACTACTTACATTATCTAGTTCTAGCATTTCTGCCTCTTTACCACTGCAAAACCCGCCAGAAAATTCGCCGCCACAATCACCACTATTCTTGTTTTCATTCTTGTTTTCATTTGTCAAAAGCTGAATACAAGAGCAGGTATTGGACAATGTACACACACCATAAGGTTTACAAGCAATTGGAAGGTCACATGTGTTGTTAAGGGCTTGAAAAGAGGCATCAAATTTTCTTATCTCAGGTGAGTAGTAATATAGGCCTAAATTTCCTGTGTCATTCTTCAGTGCTAAGAATTTTAATGGGTGAATACTCTGAGACAGAATTTGTGCTATTTTCTTGTATTTGACATCAAACAACACCAACCCTTTTGAACTCAGCTTAACATATGAAATGCTTCTATTCATAGATGGCTGAAACTCCCAGTAAGAATACTTCAATTTATCAGAGTTTAAGTACAGAGAAACCTTCTTGTTCTCGATTTCGAAAGAGTAGAATAAAGTTGAGTTTCTTCGGAAAGATGTTAAGTGAGTTGCCACATCAAGTTGCTGGCCCCTGAGAATTACATCAGTTGGAAAATTGAAACTCTGCCACTTTATGTTGTTCATTGCATCTACAAGTACTAGATTGCCTGTACTCAGTATTTGCAAACTCTGCATTGAGTCAATGCAACATATAATCTATTAGACTCTATGTAATGCAGCTTATAGCATATTTGGATCAATTTTTCTTTCCCGGAATCAACTCTGGCAACAAAAACTACTAAAGGAAGCTTCTCAGTAGAATTGATTTTAACATCAGAATCACTTGTAGAAATACATGCACTAAATTGACTATGAGCAATAATAGTGTTTCTTTTGGCCTACACAAGTTTTGCAAACTGAAAATGAACAGATGAACAATTATGATACATTGACGCCAAACAGTATAAACACATCATTTACACCTCATTTTTTCCAAATCTCTTACATCATATATTACATTCATTATTCTTCTCTTTCTTTCGCACTATCAGTATCTAAACTCATTTGATGTTTACTCAACATTTCTCTAAAACCAATATATTATACCCCTCATTTTCTTTATTTTCTTTTTTTGAGAAGTTCAAATGAAATGAAAATTTGTGTAACTACTATTTTTCATTGACTAATAGCATGTTTTAGAAAAATGGACATAATCAATTCTAAAAAAAAGGCTCATGTGAGTAGCTTCGGGTGCAATAACTCATTCCAAGAAAAAATGAGCTAATCAGAATTTTATAAAATATCTATGCATAGCAAAGGTAACACTAACGGTTTGTGTTATGTGTCAGAATTTTACCTTCACACCTTGTCCTGAAGTCCCAGTCTTCCATCCCACAATCCCTTTTGGACCTTTTAGCCTTAAATCTCCATCCTTTGTCAGCTCCAAGAAACATTTCTCAGAGGTATAAAACTTAGAGTAATGGCCAGAGTCCCACACCTTCACATCCCCAAGAAAAACCTCCAATGAGCAAGAGTATTTTCCATTGATGCCTTCTTCAACGCCCAATGCCACTCTGAAATGTGGTTCTGTCTCTTTGGTGTCTATGAAAAATGCTTTCCCTGTGAAACCCATTTCATGCCCATCAGGAACTTGCATCGTGAGGTTGTAGCCAATGTCAACACCAGGCTCAGAAAAGCCATAATTGAACAGAAGAAGAAGAACAAAGAAAAGCAGCTTCATCACTTTTTGGATTAACATTTGATGATTTTGGGAGGTGGGTTTTCAGTGTGGTGGTGTGCTCAGGCCAGAATTGATGAGAGCAAGTGAAGGAAAAGTTAGGCATGATTACTGAAACTCTGCAAGACCCACCTCACACCACCCACTCCCAAAAAGGATTTGAGCTTTCATGTTGCTCCCTTCCTTAAACAGGAGAAAATAGTTTGTTCACACTCAAATTTCACTCACACCTAAAGAGCAAAATCGGAATAGAACTGAGAAAAATGAGATACATGACGTGTGCGGAAAAGAATACAAGAATCTCAAAAGAAAGTTTGTGAAAATAAAAGTGGAGGTGAATGTATCCAAACATTAAACAATTAACATTGATCCACCAATGTGGTGGGGTTGCTGATTACAAAAATGGGCAGAAGAAATTGTATGATTTTCTTTCTTTCTCTCTTGCACAAACTGTGCCTCCAACTTTATGATGTTAGAAAATTGAGTAACGCACCACTGTGATGCCTAGACACAGGCTTTGCCCATGTGAGAGTTTTTAAATAATGATGTTGATTCGTTACATTTTTCAAAGTTTTATATTGATATTATTAAAGAAATTCAAATTTTTAGCATTGAAGTTACATATTTCCTGACATAGAAAAGTGGGGCATTTATGATTTCTGCACCAGATTGGAGTTTTGCTAAACAAATTTAATATTAATAAAGTACTACAAGTTTAATGTTAAGATATTCCTGGTGTTTCATTTCAAAAAAAATTCCTGGTGATTAACTTCTTTTTTTTGAAACCTGGTGTTTAACTTTTTTCTGATACATTATCTGATCTTTTTTTTTGAAAAAAGAAATTCTTATACATTATCTAATCACCATTCTCGCAGCTTTGAATAAAATGTTTTTTAATACTATTGTTATTAAAAATAATATTTTTTTGACATAATATTATAACATTTTTAAATGGTGAGTACTGATGTAAAGTTAACGGAAAGTTGACCAATCTTAATAAGAATTTATTGGAATTCAATAGTCATTAATAAATAATTTAATGAATATCACTAATTCTTTGATGAATCAACAACAAATTCCGTTCAGCAATTTATTTGTAAGAAAGGAATGTGCTCTTAGACGCTAAAATACGTTGAGATTTGTTTCCTCCATTTCATTTTAAGTACTCTAGAGAGAAAAATTAATGAATTTATCCAATTAGAAATTTTTTTTACATTTAGAAAGATAAATTACATCCTCTAGAGAAATTGATCAACAACCACTTGAATAATTTATCTACATTTGCATGGTGCAGACATTCAACTAACATTTAAAATGTGAAATGAAGAGAATATAGAAGTAATGAATGTGATAAGACAGACATAAAAGTTGTGTCTTTGTTATTTAGGTTATTAACTTTAGAATTAATTTAATTATGACAATTTCTCTAGTACCCAACTAAAAATGTAGGGTTGATACTTTTTACCATAATTTGTCATGCTTTCCTCAATAATAAATTTTAATAATTAACAATTTAGTCATTTTCATTGTAAAATATAATCTAAAGGATAGTATACTATCCCAATTTAAATGAGTGTCAGAGCAAGACCCTTAAATTACATTGTAAAGAGTTTACATATGTGTTTTATCGATCACATTGCTTCATTTTTCATTTTAAATATGGGGTTGTCTAAATGACCCATGATAAAGTTTGGGTTAAATAACCCACCATCCAATCACATTGGAGATAAGTGAGTTGGAATTTCTATATTTTATTTATTAATTTATTTCCAACTCATTTATCTCCAATGTGATTGGATGGTGGGTTATTTAACCCAAACTTTATCATGGGTCATTTAGACAACCCCTTAAATATTTATGAATTCAATTTTAGTTATGACACGACAAATGAAAAATTGAATAGTTACTAATTGAATGGGTGTGTAAATTTATATTAATGCATAGCAATATCAAACTCTGCTTTTAAACCAATAAGAATTTGTTTAGATTTCTGTGGAGGTGTAAACGAATTTTTGAGAAAGAGCTCATTTGACATTTCTTGGATCGAAGAATGAGCTTTTCGATATTCTCTAAGCATTGAAAATTTAATAAATTTAAACAAATGATAAAATAGATAGGGTACGCACTAAAATTAACTGAGAAGGAAATAAAATGTTGTATGACATTGCAGATTTAAAACAATGATCTTCTCTAAGAAAAAAAAAAGCGTGTGATTGCAAATAAAACTTAAAAACAAAAAACATTATGTGATTAATATTGTAGATTCTTGACGTTAAATCCATGCTTAAAAATTCTTAGGCAATTAATTTTAAAATAAAAATAAATGAGGAGAAACTGTCCAGATTATTTGAAAAATAAGAGTTGGTCCAACATATTTAAATATTGAAACAGTCACTTTTGATAAAACTATCAATATTTAATGACTGCTAAACTCATTATGTATCAAACTATCAATATTTAATGACTGCTAAACTCATAAATTAAGTATTCAAAAATATTAATGAGCATTCATGTGGGGTTGATAGTGGCAGTGAGTGAGTGGGGTTCTGTTGAAGGGTTGGATTGACCTTGAGCGTGGGTGACCGGGATACTGATGCGGGACCCTTGTTCCTCCAATGCTGTTGGTTCAATTGAGTGCCATTCTTAAATCTTTTTGAAGTGGGCATGCAAATTGCAAAAAGTGTCGTATGAGATTTTGATTGGTCTTAAGAAATTGGTCCTGTCGTGAATACTGTACACGTGGATAGGAATGCTAGTGACACGTGTGCCATTACTCATGCTGACACTCCTTTTACGATTGGGTGACATGTTTAAGTTTCAACAAATGTATCTCCGATGACGGATCTAGAAATTTTATCTTGTGATGACAATATTACATGTGATTTTAAAAAGGGTAAAAGGTTCACAAACAAAAATATTAAACTTAGGTAGCTCTTGTGAGTGAAACTCATCCTACAATCTCAAGGAAATCATCTAATACAAATAGTGCAAACAAAATTCAACTCATCGATCTTTCATGTAATCAGTCGGTGATTCTATTAGGTTCTTATGAAATATGAATGTATCCACTCATGTAAAATTCTCGCATGTTCTCTCATGTTGATATTTTATGTCCATGTCTCTTCATAAACATTTAAAAGGTCTAACCTATTTCTATTTAATACATATCTAATACATATTTAATACATACATGTGAAGATTAGGTCTTTGCGCTTCCTCTTTGGGTGTTTGATTTTGGTCTTTTTTTTTGTTTTTTCCTTTCCCTTTGGGTTGTGCCTTCTTTTGATTATTAATGAATAATCTCATTTTTGCTCTAAAAAAAAGGAATCGGGAGAGAAATTTCTCATGAAAATTGTAATGCATGAGGTGACTGAAAGTCAGAAGCTACTCTAATACCAATAGAAAATATGACTCGTGAGAAATATCTCATATTAAATTAAGCGTATCAATGGAACATATGTAATAAACAATCTTGAATTTCTAAAACAACAAAAGAATTAGAAAATATGTGAAAAAATTAAAATAACAACTATTTGGAATAGAGGGAGTGCACTCTCGTCGTACTTTCCAAAAATTAGAAAAATTAGACGTTTATCCGGATCATCTTTTGAAAATTCATTTCACTAGCATTCCATGCAACTAACTTGATATTTGACATACCTATTGTTTTAATTGTGTGGAATGATAACATGACTTTCATAAATAACATGATATGATTATATGTTAGTGTTGCATGTACATAGCAATGTTATTTATTGTGGCTATAATGATACAATGTTGTGCTACTATATACTATTATTGGTAATTTCACCCTTGCACGTCTTGTTTGTATGTCAATGTTTGGGCAGTTGGAAATCTACCAGACTATGGACGACCTTGGATGGGAAATCGGCACTCTGGCGAATTTGCTATGAGTTCGTGGATCGTGACAATCTCGTAGCTAGCCTGGGTGATAAATCACGCCACCAGGCGAGCGACGTATATCGAACATGTGGTTGAGGATGTGTGTGATGTGAACAAGTACTTGTTGCGGAGGACGCTACGTCTGAAGTCAGTGAGGACTAACCTTCCCCTTCTTTGTTAGGACCAGAGTAGGAGCACCTCTTGTCGGGGAGATTACCACCATCAAAAACGATCCTTCTGAGGTGTCTTCTTACTTCGCTATAGCACCTTAGATGTCAGTTGTTGTACCATCCCCTGATCCCACTATCATCTCATCTACCTCGAGATGTGTTGTTTTCAATCGAGATCCATTATCACCACTACCTTCACCGTACTATACTCCTACTTCACCCTTGCGATGTCGCATCGAGAATCTAGTGCACATTGAGGAGCAAATCTTGGAGATAGAAGTCACGAATGTGGAGACGCGTGATGTGAGGATGGAGGAGCAGATCGACAAAAGAGAGGTATTCGCCCTAGATGCATAGGTGATTAGGATTGAGGACACTAACGACGAGTCAGATTTATGGAGCGATGAAGAGATGTTGTTGAAAGATAAGTGCGAAGAAAACGTAGACTTGTTCAAAGCTTTTGATTGGACTAGCGATCAAGAAAAGAGGGCAAGATACAACAAGTGTTTCTTCATGTTAGAAGATGTTCCTGAGTTGCAAAATGCTAAGCTTCTATAAATAGTGATGGAAGTAAGGCTTTTGCAGGAAATGGCACTACATAGCAAGGTGGAGAAGGTGAACTTAAGTTGGGAGCAAATTCCTGTGTTGCTTGATATAGATTTGAAGATAGGACTTATGGGGGTTGTTCCTCCTTAGCTCTATGTCCAAGGAGATGTTGGACTCACTTTGTTTTCCTAATTTTTTTTTGTTGTCTTTGATTTGGAAGAACAAGGTGAATATGATGAACAAGGTAAATATGATTAACATATAGTTTTTTTAGGGTTTTGAATTTCTGTGTTTAAAGATTTAAGTTATGGAGGAAGAGGAAGAAGGTGGAAGAACAAGGACTAAAATTGATTAAAATATTTTCAAGAGACTAAAATTGATGTAAAAAAGTCAATGTGGTCATCCTCAGCTGTCTAGGCTTGTCACTGGACCGTTGAGCGGTCAAATTTGAGCAAAATGACATAATTTGATTAAAAAAACATTTTCTAGGGATCCAATTTGATGCAAAAAAAATTCAGAGAATCAATTTGATTCCCTTTATAATTTCAAGGACCAAAATATTATTTGAGCCTTTCAATCAAACAGACCCTTAGTATTTATGTATGATCTTATACATTGTAGGTTGAAAATCTATTTCGCTTTGAAAACGAAAAAAAAAAAATCAATTTTATGAATACTATTACATATTTATTTTTAGAAAGGTATATTGTGACCCCCGAAAATTAGGGTGTTACATTTTTAGTTGGCAAAGATATTTTCCCTATTGGTTAATGAAATTATTTATTTGAAAATTGAAAAAACAAAATTTATACTAAAAGTTACTACTGGTCTACTGTAAATAAAATGTTATAAATGAATATATAACTAATCTGTAATTAAAATAAAAATTTATTATGTAATAATTCTTAAAAAATATTATTTTAGGTAGTACAGATATTTCCCTGTGCTGGCTTGTAGGAACCTTGCGGCGTTCATTTGGTTTTGTTTGTTTTTGGAGCTTGTTGATGCTTTGATGTTGTCTCTCTTTTTTATTCGGTTTCGTCTTGCTTTTTTTTTCTCCTTTGGTGGGGCGTTGCTTTTTTGTACTCTATTTTTAATTATTAATAAATCATTTTTCTCAAAAAAATATAATAATAACCCAAAAAGAACAAGAATTAGAGTATATTTTGTACCCAAAAAAAAAGAGTATATCGATTGATTTGAATTTGAGTTGTGTGGAACAGTTTTTAAAAGCAACGCCCCATTAAATGGCCCAGTTACTCCAGTTAACCCGTGGTTCAGACCAGTTGTATATGGCTAATATTTTATGGTGGCCCAATTTAAATAACGAAGGAAGACCAATGTTCACAGCACGTGAAGGCCATATAGCCCAGTATAAATACTTCAGCATGAAAAAAATGAGGAATCATTTGACCAAAAAAAATAATAATAATAATGAGGAATCACGAAAGTATTTATATCATCATGGATACGGGTACGGTACCGGTACCGGTACCGGATACTGGTACGGGTACGAGGTACAGTATTTTTTGAAAAATCAGGGTACGGGTACACCAGTTATATATATATATTTAAATTAAATAAATATATTGCACGAATTTGATCATATGTGGTTATTTTTCAAGAAATCATAGTTTTTTATTTCAATATTTTTCTTACAAGATTTTCTTTTTTCAGCAAAGATCATATAGTCGAAGGCCCATTTGTACCTTTGACACGACTCAAATTGATAGGGATTAATAATCACTATTCGGGATGATAAAATAGTCAACTCGTCTCGTCACCATCTCGCAATGGAGGGAGGGGAGGATTGACCCGTAATTGAAATATAGTTTAACTTTACAACCCAACCCATTTTTTAGATAGGTTGAGAGGTTGACCCGCTAAAAAAGTAATTGTTGTGAAATAATCTCTTAAATTGGGACGTGTTTGCGGGTTGCTTTATCGTTCGGCAGGAAGTGAGTGACCTGATCAGTTGACCAAGTGGCCTTTGATGTGGGCTCACCATCATCTACCCACAGATGCATATTCTCCAATTTCAATGATGTCCAATAAGTCAATATGTAGAAAGCTAGAGTAAGTTTAGAACTTGCAGAAGTTTGTATCTACAGTCATTTTCTGGTAAAGGTTTAGTTAGGAGAGGCAAGTACAATGCTACTTAGGATTAGCTTGGAAAGGCTAGGTCAATACTACTCAGACTTAGCCGGGAGAGGCAGAGTAATATACTTGTTGTATCTTTGCGAAGATAATAGGAAAGCCCTTAGGGAGTGAGGGGACTGGACGTAGCCTAGCTAGGTTGAGGTGAACCGGGATAAATTTGTTTGTATAATCTTCTTTGTCACTCTATAGGGAATTAAATTGAAGATATAAAAAGATATTATATGTTGCCTATCTTCTAAAGGTTTCACTGATGTGCTGAACTTGTTCAACACGTGTTGATCTTTAGAATTGGCTCTTATGCTGATTCAAATTAAACTTTCAGCATCTACAGAAGATCAATTAGACAGAGGTAGAAAAAATTTGAGGGAGCAAAACGAATTTTAAAAATTCAATTCAACCCAACTTCCCTTGTTACCTTTGTTTATTTCAGACTAAAGCAACTCGAAGTTCTCTTCTCCAATAAGATCCAAGTCCCAGTCTAGGTAGTAGATCTTTCCTTCGTAAGACTCAAGCAAGTGTGCAACTTCAGCATCAAATTATTCCTTGAACTGAGTAAAGATGTCTTTTATGACGTCCTTCATGAAGACTTTCAAGCCCTTTAACAACCTGTGCAAGGAGTTCTGCAAGATCTCTTTCGTCATTGTCCTTCCTTTTCTCAGACTCTACCTTTTCGACCCCATCATCACAATCAACCTTTGATTTCTTCTATTTCATAGAGAGCTTTTTTATTTTTCCTTTTTAGGTTACATGCAGACGAGCAGGCGCAAGCGTCACGTGCAAATGTCCTAAAACCTGAATTTCAAATTTGGAAAAAATCTTAAACCCAAGGTGGTAAGGAAATAGTCATATATAAAAGAAGTGATTAAGAGAATATCACAGCCTGAATTCATCCCAACTTGGGAGATGTACTGCTCTACAAGCTTCCTGTCCACCAAGACCCTCAAACAATGACCAAAGGACTTTAACTCATCATCTGAATTAGCATTGTAAAATAAAGCGTCTTTGAAACCTAAGGAGAGAGTATGAGTGCACCTTGAAGAAGAGGTAGAAAAAATTCATCAAAGCGAATAACCTTACAGAGAATCATTCTGTTTGGTTTGGAATTCATAAAGATGATCCACACGTTATTCATGTTGGAGTCATGAACGAATTAATTCCGTGGAAAAATTCTCAAACCAGAAGTCAATTATTGAAATTTTGCGGTTGTGTTTTTATTTTTCTTGGTGGTTAACAATTAGATAGATTGGATTTTAAATCCAACAATTTTGTATGCTTCACTAGAATGGGGTGTTTTTCCACCAGAGATATCTATTGCGATTTTTAGTTAAATGTTCTTGCTTTTTGATAAATATATTATACTCCCTCCGTTCCTATTTATCTATCCACTTTGAGAAAAATAATTTGTTCATATTTAACTGTCCATTTATCATTTCAAGAGAGCATTAAATGATGTTTTTACAACTAATACCCTTATCATAACAATAAATGAAGAAAGATAAAATGCAATCTAAAGGGTAAAAATGAGAAAACAAATACTACTTTTATGAAAACCAACAAAATTAATTGCACTCCTTAATATGTGTGTTTCTTCTCTTTCCGAACAGTTAAATAGGAACGGAGGGAGTAGTATTTTATATAAGCGAATTATTATTGCATCCTTTAATTTTTTTTACCCATTCATATTTATTTAGAGTCTAGGAATCCATATTTTCCATCCTATTTTATAAGTTGTAAATTGTGTAAACTTATTTGGAGATAGGAAAAACGAAAATAAAACAAAAACAAAAATCATACAATTTATTATATTATAAACAAATTAATCAAATAAAAAATTATATTTATTTTTCATTTATATAAAATAAATTATTCTATATATTAAAAACAATTTATTATATACTCGGAAATATGTCCCCGTGCATCGGCACGGATAACCATACTAGTAGTCATATATAAAAGAAGTGATTAAGAGAATATCACAGCCTGAATTCATCCCAACTTGGGAGATGTAATGCTCTACAAGCTTCCTGTCCACCAAGACCCTCAAACAATGACCAAAGGACTTTAACTCATCATCTGAATTAGCATTGTAAAATAAAGCGTCTTTGAAACCTATTATAAAGTTGACATAATATTAGTGTCGATTGTGGGACTAACGCTAATTATGAATGATCTGTGTCAGCTTTCTTTCTGAGTGATTAGTGTCTAAATAGTATCAACTTCGCCAACATTAATATATTTGTGTCGATGACGTTAAAGCTATTTGTGTCACTCATATTAGACAAGCTTTATTTCAAGAGGTAATGTAATAGAACTATAGAAGCATAAATCCAATTGTTCCGGTATAGAACCTTAAACGTGGGCTAATCAAACTGAGAGCAAAACGGAGTAAATGAAAAACTAAGAAAATTGCGTGAAATGATAGGTCCTCCGCCGCTTGGGCGGTACCTGTTATTTATAGCTTGGGTTTCAATCCGGTTGGATCATGGGTTACCCGGCCCATTTGGTACATAAGTTCGGTCAGCCCAATTATTAGTTACATTGATCCGCCCATACCAGACCACAAGCCCTCAAGACACTAAGACTTAGTATAAGGCGAATGTGTCTTTAATAAGCCCTCAAACGCTAAATCACATACAATGCCAACAAAGGCGTGTAAATTCTGATGCTTGTAAATTTTGATGAAACAGATAACGATAATCAATCTTTGCGTGTTGAATTGGGCTTGTCAGTTCTCCTCAGCTGTCACTTCATATGCCCTTACCATGGCAAATTTCAAAATCATTATTGCTTTACCTGTCATAAGTACATCAAGGAGATATCTGCAAATATTTGGGAACTTGTGCCATAAATGCTATCATGAGTCTTTAAAGCTCACTAACCTCATCATCAAAGTACACACATAAATATGATTTAACAATTAAATTCGCATACAAAAAGTCACAACTTTTTCTCAATGTATACCTCCCCAGATCAAGGCACCCCCTCTACTCTATGAAATTTTTACTCGTCTTTGAAACGTCACATCTAATTGACTAAAGTGTCCTTTCAATTCAAAATCACCACCGATCACATCCCTTCGAAATCAGATCTTGGACCAACGTGCCCCTCGAATCCAAACGTCAAACTCCATCCTTTGAGTACGCATGCGAAAGGACGCGTCTGCTTAGCATTTAATGCCACAATTAATTCACCCTTTCAACTCACCTTTTCACCTTTTCTTACTCTTCTATATAAAGTCTAACACTTTTCCCTTTTTCTTCACACTTTACTTTCATATCTCTTACCTACATTCTCTCTAATCACTCAACGCAGTAGAAACCTTGTTGTTTCCCACCGAGTTCGCTCAATCTTCAACACTTCTCCCTGCATCCACCAACGTCATTCCCAGAAATCGTCCAAGCTTCCATCTTTCTAAGGTAAATTTCCCCTCTCTTCTTCTCTTAACTTTTTGCATTTCTCATTCTGCATTTGAACTTTCAAGCCCCTAATGAGCATCTTATCCTACTGAACCCAGAAACCCAACAACAATGTTTTACATTTCAAACCCAGAAATTCAAACCTAATTTCTCTCTTCATCTCACACTTTGAAACTTCTACTTTCAGGAACCCTTAAAAATGGTCACTAAACGTACACGTAAAGAAGCTCCTGCCTCTACCATTCCGTCTTCCGCTGATTCTTTATGGGTTTCTAGCAAAATCAAAAAACAATTTTCTAAAATTTGTACCCCAAAAGCTGTCATTGATTTAGTCACTAAATACAACTTTATGAAAGATGGCCTAGATGCCCACCTGGACATAATTCCTTGCGCCCCTGATGAACCATGTTGTTTTGGGAAAACAGATGGTCAAGGGCGAAACTTCACCTATCTATTCGAAAGTTTATTCTCCGATCTAAAATACAACCTGCCATTCTCTGACTTTACCTGCTCTGTACTAACCCTTTTAAACGTTGCCCCCACTCAGCTCCATGGCAACGCCTGGGCTTACCTAAAAGCTTTTGAAGTCCTGTGTCAAACCTTACACATTATACCCACCAGCAACAAATTCTTTTACTTTTTTGAAACTTGTGGACGAAATGTGAGGGGCGAATATGTCTCACTTGCCACCGCTAGGGGTTTAGGATTATTCACCTTGTACAAAAGCCATTACAAACACTTCAAAGGTAAATTTTTTAAACTTCGCGAGTCTGACGCCTGCAAAGACATATTTTACTTTGCCGATGGAGGCCTAAAATTTCCCTTCTATTTGACGAACCAATACGAGGGCATCATCAAAATTCCCGATGATGCTCTTACCCCAGAGGAACTAGTAGATTGCCAACTTCTATCTGGCCTAGGCTTGAACCTTAAAGATTTTATGGTTGCTCTCTCTAAGAATGCAGTGGGTAAATACGTTGGTAAGGCATCTTAACTTATTTCGCCCCTTTCTTAAATTGTATAAGAAACCTTTCTTAAGTTCTAAATGTTTTCACTTATTTGCAGGCACAATGGCTCGCCTATCTGAGGAAGACATCCTTCGATTTCGCCACGAACAACAAGCTGCCTGCGAGAAAAGAAACTCTGGGAAATCTGCGGTCGAACATGACACCAGCCACTCCGGTACTTAATCTGGCCGCCCCTCAAAGAAGAAAAAGAAGAATGAAGATCCTGCCTCTGTCAAAAGAAAAGCTTCGAACCAAACCTCTCTGGAAAAGTTCATGAGCAAGGGCGAATCCGCTGTGGCGAACAAAGGTTGTTCGTCGAGTACGCCACCCCTTTGCTGGAAAAGTTTGCTGAAAGAATTTGAGGAATTATCCTCGGATGATGTGACCTCAATTTGGGATTCCAAAATTGACTTCAACTCTTTGGTGGAGACAAATCTGGTGTTTGAGGCGGATCGTGACAAGATGAGGAAACTAGGCTTGAAGGAAGCTTGTCAAGCCATAATGACAAAGGGCTTGGAGATTGCTGCTATCTCCAAGATGATCGACCTTGAATCCGCCGGATTCGATGGTCTCGCTTCAGCCAAGCTTGTTGAGGAGAAGGAAAAAGAAATTGGAAAGATGAAGGCTACACTCAAGTTGCTGGACAAGTCGAACAAAGCTAATGAAAAGAAAGCCGCGGATTTGGCTTTAGAGTTGGAAAAAATGAAGAAGACTTCTGACGAAAACAATGCTTCCATCCAAGCATTGAATGAAGAGAATGAAAAAATGAAGGCTGACTGCGCTCAACTAACTGCTGTGCACAATCAATTGCTTGAAGAAAATTCCCAGATGAAAACCAAAATCGCTGATTTGAAAATTTCCGTTCTGGATCAGTTTGAAGCTGGCTTTTCTAAAGCAATTACTCAGGTTACTTTCCTTAATCCTGGCCTGGCGATCAACTTGGCGGGAACAGACCCTTATGCTCGCATTGTGGATGGAAAATTGATCAGCCCGGATAACGCGGATGAGGAAAGAGTTGGTGGAGAAGAAGAAGAAGAAGAAGAAGAAGAAGAAGAAGGAAACAAAGGAAATGAAGAAGGAGAAAATGAAGAAGGAAATGCCAACAGCAAGGAAGGAGGTGGCGAAACTATCTAAATGATCTAGGCTTCTATTTTGTTAGCCTTCTATCTTTCAACTTTCAATGTAAAAGGCTGCAAGCCTCTTTTGTTTAAGTTACTTTATGTTCCCTGCCTTATGTAACAAACTTTCCTTTAACGTTATGAATTTCCTTTCATAATTACATGAGTGCTTTAAATTCTAATTGTTTCGCCTAAAACCTACACATATTCTAATTGTTTCAACTAAAACCTGAAACTTTCATATCTTCCATAATAACATTATCCCCTTATTCACCCAAACAATCACCAAAAGAACTAACTCTATGGCTAGGCATAAGTTTACTCAATCATCTAAGTTTTCAGCATAACTTTATGCAATCATCTAAGTTATCATATAACTTCAATATATGAAAATTCAAAACATAAACTCAACATAAGTGTCATTCACTAACCTTTTCATCAAAATTGATACGCCTTCCTCATTAGTCGAGCACATTGCTTTCACATTTTACTGAATATAGTAAAATACTCTTGAGTGAATCTATTAAATTTTATAAAGTTTAAACTTAATCAACTACTTTGGAATCACAAGGCCTTTGTGTATATAACTTAGTCAAATTTTTCATTTTTGACATAGTTATTCATGGAAATCAAAGTCACGATATTTGATTTCAGTAGTATGCTCGCGTGGAGACTTGTGCTTATTTTGGACAAGCTTAAATCCAATTTAAGACTGTGCTTATGAATTCGTGGTCAAATGCTCTTGTTTTAAAAGACTTACTCGTTTCTCAATTGTCTGACATCGCCCAATTGATAGACCTTAGTTGATATAAGTTTCCGCTATGGGTAAAATGAAATGTCATGCCCTTGAACATTTTTAAAAAAGGTTATGCCTCGTTAAAAACTCTCCCGCCTGGGGTAGAGAAAAGAGTGCATACCTGTTATTCATTAATAGTTGATGCCTCGTTAAAAACTCTCCCGCCTGGGGTAGAGAAAATAGTGCATCAAACTTAGTCTTACAATACAAACATAGACTTAAACGATACAAAGAACAAACGTAGTCTTCAACGCACACAAACTGAAACAACTAACATAGTCTTCAACACACATAAACTGAACCAAACTGTACAACACAAAGCAAACCGGACGAACATCCTACACTTCAACTGTAATAGAAACGGAGATGCTGGGCATTCCAAGCCCTTGGAACCCTTCGTCCTGATAATTCCTCCAAATGATAAGCCCCTTGACCAAGCTCTCGAAGAATCCTATAAGGTCCTTCCCAATTAGGTGATAACTTCGAATCATTAGGTCCCTTTGCCTTTCGACGTAGCACCAAATCACCAACTTTCATTTGCCTCAGAACCACTCTGGAATTGTATCGCCTTTCAGACCTCTGTTTTACCATTGCTTGCCTCAGACGAACTTTTGCTTGCGTTTCCTCTGCCAAATTCATATCAACCAATCTATTCATATCGTTCTGGTCTTCATTATAAGTTGCCACCCTGAAAGTTACATCCTGCAACTCTACTGGAATCATAGCATCTACCCCATAGGTCAGCTTGAAAGGTGATTCGCCAGTAGTTGATTGAGGGGTAGTATTGTAAGCCCAAATCACTGTGATCAACTCCTCAGCCCACAATCCTTTAGCTTCGCCTAGCCGCTTCTTAATTCCATTGAGAATAACTTTATTCGCTGACTCTACCTGACCATTTGTCTGAGGGTGCTCAACTGAGGCGAAGCGCATTTCAATTCCCATTTCTGCACAAAAAATTTTCACACTCCTACTAGTAAACTGTGTTCCATTATCTTAGACGATAGTCGCTGGTACGCCAAACCTGCAAATCAATTTTCTCCAATAAAATTTTCTGACTTTTTCCGCTGTTATCTTCGCCATTGACTCCGCCTCGATCCACTTAGTGAAGTAGTCTACTGCAACCAAAACAAATCTAATCTGAGAACCTGCTGGAGTAAATGGTCCTATGATATCTACTCCCCACATTGCAAATGGCCACGATGAACTCATTGAACTAAGAGTTTCAGGTGGCGCTCTATGTAAATCTGCATAAATTTGACATTTTTCACATTTCTTCACATATTCCATACAGTCCCCCCTTAAAGTTGGCCAATAGAATCCTGCTCTGAGCACTTTCGCCGCCAAAGATCTGCCTCCCACATGACTTGCACACACGCCCTCATGAACATCAAACATAATTCTTTCCGCCTCATCTTTAGAGACACATCTCAATAAAGGAACTCCAATCCCTCTTCTGTACAATTGATCGCCCAGCAGCGTGTAATGACTTGCCTCACGGACTTGATCCTTAGAAAATTTCAGCAAATTAGAGCCGTCCGCTTCCAAAAACTTTTTGATACGCCCTATACAGTCAACACCATCATTGTTTCATCCTCTTCAATACTTGGGCTGCTTAAAACCTCCTGGATAACTGACTTATTATTCCCTGGCTTCTTGGTGCTTGCTAACTTGGACAGAATATCCGCCCTTGTATTTTCCTCCCTCGGAACATAATTGACCTGCACTTTGCCTATCTGCTTTATCAATCCCTGAGCTTTCAGCAAATACTTAGCCAACTGTGCGTCCCTTACCTGATATTCACCTTGAATTTGCCTGGAGACTATCTGAGAATCTATTTTAATCATTATGCTCTTGACTCCCATCTCGATCGCCAACTTCAATCCCGCAATTATAGCTTCATACTCTGCCTGATTATTACTTGCTTTAAAGTCAAACTTAAGTGATTGTTCAACTTTCACGCCTCCTGGTCCTTCTAGAATTATTCCGGCTCCACTTTCCTTGACATTGGATGAACCATCTACAGACAAACTCCATTCGCCAGCTTCCATAGTTTTCTCACTGGAAGACATTTCATTGACAAAATCCATCAATACCTGTGCTTTAACCAAACCTTTCCTTTCAAAAGTGATTTCAAATTCTGACAACTCAACAGCCCAGTAGACCATTCTTCCAGCGAGATCAGGCTTTTGCAAAACTTGGCGAAGTGGCAAGTCAGTCTTTACCACAATTGGAAAGCCTTGAAAATAAGGTCTTAATTTCCTGGCGGATATGATTAAAGCTAATGCAGCCTTTTCAATTTTTTGGTATCTAACCTTAGCTCCTTGAAGAGCGTGACTCACAAAATATATGATCCTCAAATCATCTTTATTCTCTTGCAGCAAAACTGAACTAACTGCATTATCAGATATGGAAATAAACATTGACAGTGAAATACCTGGAATTGGTTTGGCTAAAATTGGCGGGCTGGACAAATGGCCCTTCAAACTTTTGAACGCCCCTTCACACTCTTCATTCCACTGAAAAGCTTTGTTCTTCCTTAAACATTGAAAAAATGGTGCTGATTTTTCTCCAGAACACGGAAGAAACCTGGACAAAGCTGCTATCCTTCCTGTTAATTTCTGCACCTCTTTAACTGAGGTTGGACTCTGCATGTCAAGTATCGCCTTACACTTATCAGGGTTTGCCTCAATTCCTCTCTTTGTGATCATGAAGCCCAAGAATTTCCCACTTTGAATTCCAAACGAACATTTTTCTGGGTTAAGTCTCATGTTATGCTTTCTGAGTTCGCCAAACGCCTCTTCAAGATCAGAACAATGTGCCATCATTTCCTATGACTTGACCACCATGTCATCCACATAAATCTCCATGTTCCGCCCCACCTGCTTGTCAAACACCTTATCCATCAGCCTCTGGTATGTTGCTCTCGCATTCTTCAGCCCAAACGGCATAGTCTGATAGCAAAAGTTCGCCTGATTTGTCATAAAAGTTGTCTTCTCTTCATCTGGCTGATACATTCTTATCTGATGATACCCTGAATATGCATCCATGAGGCTAAGCATTCCGAATCCAGACGCCCTATCCACAAGCTTATCAATATTCGGTAAAGGATAAGAATCCTTAGGACAATGCTTGTTTAAGTCTGTATAATCTGTGCACATTCGCCACTTTCCATTAGCCTTCTTCACCATTACTACATTCGCCAACCATGTTGGATACTTAACCTCCCTAATGAATCCAGCTTCCAGTAACTTGTTGGTTTCCACCTTTACTGCCTCTGCCTTTTCTTCGCCCATATTTCTTTTGAATTGAACAATAGGTTTCGCCCCGGGATTTAAAGCCAATTTGTGACAAATAAATTCCGGATCGATTCCTGGAAGGTCCTTTGCACTCCATGCGAATAAATCCATATTCTCAGATAACAACTTTACCAACCTGTCCTCCTGACTTGTAGTTAAATTGACACCAACTTTCAAGTTTCGCTCACCAATCTGGATCGCCTTAGTTTCCTCTTCTGATGTCATCTTATGCTCAATGAATCCATCACGAGGATCCAAACTAATGTCTGTCTGATCTACATTCACCTCATAAACCCGATGCCCCTCTTTCACTGCCTTCTTTCCCATGTGCCCATACTGCTTGAAGCTTTCTGAATAACACTTCCTGGCAACTATTTGATCAGCCTTTAAAACTCCAACTCCTCCTTTGCTCAACGGATACTTAGCTGTTAAGTGTCGTGTGGAAATGATCGCCCCCAATCTGTTTAGTGAAGGCCTCCCAATGAGTACATTATAGGGCGAAGTACATTTTACTACCAAAAACTTAATAGCAAATGTCTCCGCATTTTTCCCTTCTCCAAAGACAGTCTTCAGCTCCACATAACCTCGAACAAATACTTTTTCTCCAGAAAAACCCACCAAAGAGCCATCATAAGGCAACAAATCAGATTCAGTTAGCCCCAATTTCTCAAAAGCGTCGCCATAAATCAAATCCGCCGAACTTCCTTGATCCAGAAGTACCCTCTCAATTTCATAATCAGCAATTTTCAGCATTACAACAATTGGATCATCTTCATGAGGCTGAACTCCCTCAAAATCTCGAACAGTAAAAGTTATATCGGGTTGATTGGTCGCCCAACTTCCCCAATCGTTAGAATAAACAACATTAATGGAATGAACATACCTCTTACGAGCTGAATTAGTTGCTCCTCCACCGCGAAATCCACCAAAAATAGAATGAATCCGCCCCTTTGCTTTCCCTTCTAATTGTCTGTCTTGACCATCACTCTCAATTTCTTTTCCATCTTCAGTTCGCCTTATTGAAGTTCCTGCCTCATCTGAATTGCTTCGTCCTTCAAGCTGTTTCATACATCCGGCCTTCACCAATTTATCTATCTCCTTCTTCAGAGTGAAACAATCATCAGTATTATGTCCTGAAATCCTATGATACTCACACCACTTCCTCTTATCCACATAACCCGTTGACGGCTTTGGCTGCCGAGGAAAACGGATAACGTTCGCCTCTAAACACGTGTGCAAAGCTTCAGTCAAATTAACCGCCAAAGGTACTGCACGATCATTTTGATTCCGAGTCCACGTCATCGAATGTCCTGGCCCACGCACTCCATACGGTTGAGCACGATTTTTGAAATTAGAACGGTTATCAAATCGGCCGTCATAACGGTTGCGATTGTTATACCCTGCGTTGCCACGTTCAGTCCATCCCTTCGAATATTGATCCGCAACCGCTCCCTTCTTCGCCTCAAACTGCTGTTTCTGCCCTGTAACCGCTGCATTTGGGCGGTTGTTTTTGATCTGATCGCTCTGCTCCTCCCTGATGTACCCTTGTACCCTTTCACGTAAATGCGCCATTGTCTCCACATGTTTTCTACTTAAGTTACTGTTTAAGCCACCCGGCTTCAAACCCAATTCAAAAGCTGCAATGCAAATTTCCGGCATTTTATCCTCCAAATGAACAGATAATTGATTGAAACGCCCCATGTAAGACTGCAAAGTCTCATTTGGTCCTTGACGAACATTGAATAATGTTGCCGGAGTCACTTTTTGTGCACGACTGGTAGAAAATTGAGACAAGAATTTTGTAGATAACTCCGTGAAATTGACAATCGACCTTGACGGCAAAGTTGTAAACCAAATCATCGCTGACTTATTAAAAGTTGATGGTAGCATTTTGCACTTCAACACGTCTGATGCGCCTACAATGACCATTTTTGTGTTGAAATACACTAAATGGTCCTTTGGATCTGAATCGCCATAATAAGAATCAAGCTTTAACGTCTTCAAATTATCTGGGACGGCGGTGTTCGCTATTTCCTCTGTAAAAGGTTGAAAGTCCACCACCGTCTCAGCCATTCTTCGATCGCCCTCTCGTAACCTTTGAGTCTGATTGAGATCAGTAAGTTGATTTTGTAACTGTTGATTGTGTTGACGAAGTTCATTGAGATCATCCATGATCCGCTGAAGAACATCGGGAGGAACATCATTTTGTTGAACGTGATTCCTCTCTCCGTTCGCCCCGGATCGAGTCACCATTGCGGTAAAAAGTGAAGCCTAAGAAAGTATCCTTCGGCCCCACGGTGGGCGCCAATGTTCCGGTATAGAACCTTAAACGTGGGCTAATCAAACTGAGAGCAAAACGAAGTAAATGAAAAACTAAGAAAATTGCGTGAAATGATAGGTCCTCCGCCGCTTGGGCGGTACCTGTTATTTATAGCTTGGGTTTCAATCCGGTTGGATCATGGATTACCCGGCTCATTTGATACATAAGTTCGGTCAGCCCAATTATTAGTTACATTGATCCGCCCATACCAGACCACAATATTTACCACTTTCATGAGTAGAGGGGGCCAAAAAAAAACTTTTTTTTTGGATTTTATATATACATCATACGGTCATGGAATCCAAATCATATTGCAAAAGTTCGTTAATGATTCATTCTCTAATCTCTATCGTCAACACGTTACTCGCCCATTCGTGCCTTTTGATTCTGATGTGATCAGTTATAATTAATGCTGCTACTAGTGGATGACTGGAATGTCCATGCTTTGATAGATAATGTCTACAGATAGAGACAAGTGTCACATGTACTGGAGAAATTAAAAGTTGTACTTGAATCATTAGGCAAGCAAACAGAACAAGATAAAAATGACATCCAAAAGCAGCACCTAAAAAAACTAGAAGCCTAATATATAAAAAAAAATACTAGAAGCCAATCATATTTTTAGAAGATTGCTTACGGGAAGAGGAACTATGAGTAGGGGTGAAAATAGGTCGAGCCTAGCCAAAATTTGCGTCGCCTAGGCCTAGCCTGCATTCTCTTTTCGTTGCCCAAGCCTGACCTGTGGTGTATCAATAGGCCAAAGTTTATGGCTTGACCTTTTCTAAGGCTTGTCCTGGCTACAAGCCTGCTTAAAAGCCTATTTAACAGATAATTTTATCAAAAGAATGTCATTAGGTTGACGGACTAATAAGTCTTTTATATATCATTGCACTTTCTTTTCAAATAAAAAAACTGTATCATTGCATTTCAAAAACCAAACTTGTATCGTTGCATTTTAAAAAAACGCAAATAAAATTAAACATGAACAAATTGTGTAATAACAATATGTCTCAAGTCTTAAACAAGAAATAAAAACAATAATAAGTCTCAATCCCAAATAAATCGTAACAATGGAGAAGAGAGCACGACATTCAAAATTCTGCTACTTGGATCTCAAAATCTAAATCCCAAAACAACGTAGCAAACAAAAATGTAATAGAAGTTTAAAAATTATAAAAAACACACACACACATAAATTCCAGCAGCAAGGGTCATCAAAACTTCAAGTTGATCTCTTCAAGTTTCTCCTATAGGTTAGGGTAGGGACTTAGGGTTTTCTTTTATACTAAAGTTTTATCATATACTTATATTATATTTATTTATATTATTAATAAAAATAATATATAAGTCGGCCGGCCTATCATGCCAAATAGGCTTTTTAAATTGTTTAGGCCTGACCTTTTTAGTTAAACAAGCCTTGTAAAAAGCCTAAGCCTGATCTTTTTAATAAACGAGTCAGGTCAGACCGAGCCTCAGACGAGCCGAGCCATAGGCCCCTGACGAGCCGTCTGACCTATTTCCACCCCTAAACCACGAGGATGCATGAAGATGGGTAGAGAGGTTTGATCTTTGAAGAGAATAATTGTATTAGAATTTAAGAAACCTAACTCAACCCAAGATTAACTTAAAAGTTAAGGTTACTCCACCTTTTATAACTGATTCTATTAATTAAGATGAATATTTCCTTTCTATTTATGTTATATTTTTAGTCAATGTAATCTATATACTTATTAAAAGAAAATCCTTATCCAGAAAAAATTAACACATGGCACTCCCAGAATGATTTTCCTCCCACCCCTCTCTCTGGCTGACAAGTGTCACAGCTAGAGAGACTTGAATAAATTAATTACACAAACTGATTAGCCCATAATTTTGATTCTTTGTCCCCTATTAAATGATCTCTCCAAAGTAGAATTCATGCACAGCCCAATATAAAGGAGCTATGGATCAACCAAAATCCCACAACAATGAACTTTGCTATTCCTTGGCTAAATCAACTTTAATTCAGGGGAAATACTTTGGGCATTAATGTTTGATTGATTCCAACCCATAATAAAATAATTTGGTAAATAAATGTGATATTTTCTCTAATTAACCAGTATTTCCTTAATTAAACACCAATTTCGAATTAGTTATATTTTATAAAAAAAAACTGGATTAAGGTTTGTTTTTTAAAAAAACTAAATTCTGCTTGATTTATTTCAAAAAAAAACTGAAGAATTGAAGGAAATAGAGCAAACTGAATTCATTCCTCCATATTTTCCCAAAATCCGAATATGAAAAGCTAAATTGACGGAGATTTTAAATAAGAAATGATTTAAACCAAATTGCAAATCGTTATTTCCATCAAGTTTTCAAAAAAGGAATGATGGTAATATTTTTCCAAAACAAATTTTAATAAAAGTCAAATAATTAATAGTATAAAAAAAATTCAAGTAAAACTGAATAAAATCTTAAGTTTTAATTAAGTTTTGTCTCGAGTCTTAACGGATGATTATTAGTTATGGAAAAAAATTATAATGAATTAGGTGTCAAATAAAATAAATTGACCTGATTAAAATTGACACTTAAATTAGAGAGAATTAGTTTTTTTATTATGTGTTAATAATTGACAGCCAGATTAGTTGACACTTAATAATTGAAAAAAATAAATTTGACAACCAGATTAAAAATTGACACTTAAATTTATAAATAAAAAATTATTTATGTTTTACTTTTTTTATTTTTATTATCTATAGATGAGAGAATTAGTTGTCAAATAAAATATAATCAATTATGGTAATATGATGTAATTAAGAAAATAATATGGAAGATAAAAAATTGTTTTCTTTCCATCATTACCTAATTTAAGTGCAAACTTTTTCCCTTATATACGGTCTTGGTTTCTTTTCCCCTAACATATTTCTAACCTTCTCTGGTCTGTTAAAAAATTCATCCACCATGAAAAATATTGAAGACTATCCATGGCTGCACTACAAGCCTTGGGTTCCTATCCTAAGTTACAAGTGACGGGTTTGTTTATAATCACAACTCCTATGAATTTCTCTTCCCTTATCGTATCTAAATATTTAACCATCTCTTTTATTTTACTTATGCAGCGTCATGGAGTTATTTCGAAATCTTTTGTGGGTGATTTCAAGGATGAGCTCAGCGACCAATGGACGTTGATCGACCCTGTTGGGAATACTCATGTTGTTGTATACAACATGAATCCTTCGGATCCTAAACTGACAGACAGATTTTATGCGTTGCGTGACATCTACCAGATTGAAGAAGAATGTCTTTTCGATCTCCGGTTTGTTGGTGACTCTGTCTTCCATTTCCAGGTTAAAGATTATCTGGATAAAGAAGTTCTCTATCCCACCACTGAACAACCGAAAAGCCCTTTGCATGTTGACAATCCTGGCATGAATGATGTTCGGGTTGTCGACGTTTCTCAAGAGGGGGCTATTGCAGACAAGGTGTTACCCCTTCATCAGAATGAAGGGCCAAATTCTGAGCCCGTCATCAGTCCAGAATTCAATGATCAATATGAATTAATATGGACTCACACCCTTAGCACATGTCAAGCTAAGCGGTACATGCTGGTGTGTTTAAAGTTACATTCAAATATATTTATCTTACTTGGACAGTTTGCACGAATTCTTTTTTTGTTAATGTATTAACTTCCATTCTTTTTCCGTTACATGTAGCATGCTCCTAAAAGGGTTAAGCAATACCTTATTCAAGCTGTTGTTCAAAGTTGGATTTTCATTGGGAGTTCCGGTCAGAGGTAAAGTGTAATGTCATCATTCCTCGAAGTAAGAAGTATGCAATTTATGCGAAAATAGGCAGTGGTTGGAGAAGCTTATGCGATCTTAATAATGTCCAGCCGTTTCAGGAGATTACCTTCAAGTTTACAAATCCACAAGCCAGGATTGTTCATGTTAGTTAAGCTAGCATGTGGAAGTTGCACGTTCATGGTTTGCATATTTGTTATCCAAATACAACAAGAATAAAGATTGATGATGAAACATCTCTCTTTTACAGAGAGGGTCTGGAGAAAGTCCTGTCTTCCCGGCCACAAGAAGTTTGGAGAAAGTCCTGATCTCTTTTATGTGATGTCATTTTATATGACAGAAGGAAAACACTCAACATTCTAGGTATTCAATCATTTATAAAAATGTTTTGAATGTAATTAATGCAGTTAGACTAAAAATATTTTGAATGTAATCAATGTGTTATTAATGCAGTAAATTTGGTATTTTTTTTAATAAATATGGTTTTTTTTACGCTACAAAGGTTGAAAAATACCTTTATTTAAATTTAAATTTTTAAATTCTAATAATCATAAATTCGTTTGATTATTTATTGAATAAAATTTAATTCAGAAAAAAAATCATTAAATGCGTGATTAATACTATTTTTTGTAACCGTGACTTAAATTACATAATTAAATCATTGTAATTAAGTAAAATAAATAAATTTTGTCATGAATTTTAAAAGATAAGTCAACCGAATTAATGAAAAACTTTAACGGATTTATTCTAAAAATAATTGAACGTAATTAATGCAGTTTACCTATTTTGTTATTTTAAATTTCGTCTACAATAATTCGTTATTAATGCAATAAATTTGGAATATTTATATTAAATGATGGTTGTTAATATTTTTAACTCATTAAAACCTAATTAAATTATAATTTGTTTGGAACACCTTATCTGCTACTTTGCGTTCAAGGGGCCTTATTGTGTTAAATGTCGCATCCAGCGGAATAGCATCGCTGTTGTTACCCGGAGGTAGTACTGCTCATTCCAGATTCTCTATTCCTATTTCAATAAATGAGGTATCAACCTGTAATCTTCGTCAAGGTTCCCCAAAAGCTGAATTGTTGAAAAAAGCAAGCCTAATTATTTTGGATGAGGCACCTATGTTGAACAAACATTGCTTTGAAGCTTTGGACAGATCTCTAAATGACATTATAAAGACTAGATCTAAATATGGTTATGACATTCTATTCGGAGGGAAAGTTATTGTACTAGGAGGTGACTTTAGACAAATACTCCCAGTTATTTCCAAAGGAAGCCGTTCTGAGATTGTGGGATCTGCTATCAATTCTTCATATCTATGGAAGCATTGCAAGGTAATGAAGTTGACTGTTAATATGAGATTGCAAAATGCTAACTCATCTTCTTCAACAACAGAAATAAAAGAGTTTGATGATTGGTTGCTTCAAGTGGGAGACGGAACAGTTACAACTATTGATGAAGCCGAATCACTCATTGAGATTCCTCTTGATCTCCTTATTGAACATTTCAAGTAAGGATCCCTTACTTGAAATAGTAAATTTTGCATATCCGAAACTTTTGCTTAATTTGGAAAAAAATTCATTCTTTCAAGAAAGAGCAATCCTTGCACCAACACTTGAAAGTGTAGAGGAAATCAACAACTTTATGTTAGGTATGATTCCTGGTGATGAAACAGAGTATTTAAGTTGTGATACTCCATGCAAGTCAGATGAAGATTCAGGTGTCAATGCGGAATGGTTTACATCTGAATTCTTAAATGATTACAAATGCTCCGGAATTCCAAACCATCAAATTAAACTTAAACCCGGTGTCCCTATCATGCTCATTCGAAACATTGACCAAGCTGCAGGGTTGTGTAATGGCACTCGAATGATAGTCAACGCTTTGACTAAATATATAATTGTTGCTACTGTTCTAAACGGAAACACGATGGGGAAACAACCTTTATTCCAAGGATGAGCTTAACTCCATCTAATTCTGACATTCCATTCAAATTTCAGCGCAGACAATTCCCTGTTACCCTATGTTTTGCAACGACTATAAATAAAAGTCAGGGACAATCTTTATCTCATGTTTGACTGTATTTGCCAAGGCCTGTCTTTACTCATGGACAATTATATGTTGCACTATCAAGAGTTAAATCTAGAAAAAGTTTGAATATACTAATCCTAGATGACCAAGGAGTAGTTTCTAACACTACCCGCAACGTTGTCTATCAAGAAGTCTTTGAAAATATTTGATATGTAAGTGTTGTTTTTTACTACAATTTTGTTGGGTTTATATTTTTTTAAATACCAAATCTGATATGTCTTTGTTTTAATTGTTGACAATATAAAAAAATGTCAAGCAGCTTATTGGTCATTCCTGGACTTGAAGGATAATTCTGTTGCTATAAGGTTTGTTTTTAATTTTCAAATGATATATCAATTTCATCTTTGTTTTGCTTACTAATTATTACTCTGATATCTACTTTTTCCATTGTAGGTTATGATGCTCAAATATTGAATTGGTAGCAAAATTCAACTTCAAGTCTGAAGTCATTATAACTGAACATGGACATCGATCATGTTGTTGATATTTTTGTGATTTTTTAATTTTTTTGTTTTTTCAACGCATTCCGTAAAAACTTGGATTTATAATATTGTTAATGTGTTGACATCGGTAGGTCATACAACGAATTCTATTTAACAATTTTACGTTGGTCTATTCACATACATGTTTGAACTTATTCTCTGTTATTTGATATTCTACAGATATATCTACACAATAAATTTAATCGTCGTGCAACGCACGGGTGAAAATGACTAGTACTTCTAATAAAAGAAAAGATGTGTTTATTTCTTTTCCAAATGCACATGATATATAATATAGTGAATGGAAGTTAATTGAAAACATCCATTTCAATAAGGATACAAGAAAATCTAACAAATAAAATACTAAGTAAGAATAGGGACCAAATAGAACTTACCCTGAGATACCCAGATTTAACTAGGTAATCCTGGATGTTATTTATATATATAATCCCATGACCATTAATCTCAAAGATAAGCTCATCAATGAGATTTAAGTTTAATGCCTATTTTCGTTATTCCTAACTCATCCCACCACAAAAGATGATTCACTTTCTATCAACACATGTCGAAGATAAAATTGTTGACAACACATTAAAGCTTGAAGGTATTCCCTCGACTTCAATATACATCCTCTGGTCACTATTATAAGGAAAAGTTAGCTTTGTAGATTCGTTCAATAAATGATGTATGTGACCATTTTAATGACCACACACATCATTTATTGAATGAATCTAAAAAGCTTACTTTTGCTTATAATAGTGATCGGAGGGTGTAAGTGTCAATTTAGAGCAAAAATATTTGTTTCATAATAGCTGTTCATTTAGAATTTCAATGTTGCATTAATTGATGTTTTTTCATATAATACCCTTATGAGAATAATAAATGAGAAAAGATAGAAATACGCATTAAGGGGAAAACTAGGAAAACAAATAATTTTTTTTAAAAGTTAACAAATATTAATTACACTTCTTAATATTTGTGCATCTTTTCTAAGTGGACACTTATTCTGAAACGGAGGGAGTAGATTTCACTTCCGCTTCAAATGCTCATAGTTCCCCTATTTCCATGGAAAACACCCTCAAAAATTGCTTATTGGGATTTCAGATTACTCCACCAATGCCCCGCTTTGTCCTGGATTCCCACGAGAAGAGACATCTACATTAATCTTGATCACACCTCGAGAGGGGGACCCAAACTTAGGATATTTGATTCTAATCACACTAGTTTTAATCCTCAAATCCACAAAATTAAGTGAAAATCACTTACAGTATGGGCATTCCTACCACCAAGCCTTTATCCACCACCTAATTCGTTCAACTGAATGTCCCAAATTGAAAGATGGGGTTAAGTTGCTGAAAAGAGAAAGAGTCAAGTTGATCAAGTGAAGTTGAAGGAAGAAAGAAAGTTTTGAGTTTGGAGATCAAGACCCAGTGCTTACGCGCAGGGATATGACACATGAGCGCCAGGTTGCTACGAGTTACTAGAAGCAGGGACGTATCTAGGGAGGGCTGGCAAGGGCCACAACCCCCGCAAGAATTATATTTGTTCACCGACTATAGGTGTTTTTATGTATTTTGGTTTATGGTCCTATTCCGGCCCCTGAAAAGTTTTGTTGTTGTTGTAGAATTTTAGTCTCATCCCTCAATTATCACAAATTGATTCTTTACAACGTCCTGATGAAACTAGATGAAGTTCTCATTTTAAATTAATAACAAGTTTGATAAACTTATTTGGTGAAATTGCTGAATTTTTGAAAATATAGATGAGAATGCATTTAATTCTACTGAACGAAGAGATACAAGAGCAACTTCTAAAAAATTGTTAAGTTTTAAATTTTCTTTTATGTTAAATGTGATGAAAGAATTATTTGGAATCAATGATACCCTTCGTTAGTCCTTACAACTATGAAAGAAATTTGCCATTTCAGCTAAGTCATTATCATTCAAATGTTTCCCGAGATCTTAATTTAGAAAAAAATTCTACTTTATAGCGATCTTTTTGTCTTTCAGCTTGATTGATGTCTTGTTTTAGAACTTCCTATTTCAATAGTATCTATATAGCGACTTTTTCTGCAATGAAAGTTGTTAAGACTCAAGTTCGCAACAAGATTGAAGATGATCTTCTCATAAATGTTTAAGTTGTATATATTTAGCGAGAAATTGCTGAAAAATCATAGTTGATGCAATAAAATTTAGTATTATTAATGAATGAAGTGTTGTATTCAAATAAATTTTTGTATTAGTTGATATAATATCCATTGACAATTTTTTAGTCTTTCATTTCGGCCTCCGTCACGAAAAAAATCCTAAATATGCCCCTGAATGGAAGCTACTGGAGGCATTTTATTTGAAGGACTTGAGCGCTAGTACCAACGCACATGCGCTAGGCCCAATGCACATGCGCTATGCACTAGGCCCAATGCATGTGCGGTGCGAGTTGTTTTAAACTCGTCAGATTGCATTTTTCTAAACAAGATTGCAAGGTTTGAACTTAATTCTTGTGATTTCTCTATGATTATATGTGGCTAAACTTACTAGTGCTAGAGATTTGATGTAGTTTCTCTTTAAGCTATGTGTTGAACCAGTTTCAGTTATGATCATGAATTTGTTTAGTTATTGAATTTCTCCTTTGATTTGATTGAATCGTTCTATTGCAATAGTTTGCCATGTAATTTTCTATGCAATTCGAAAATGGTAGAGATTAGGGATTTGATGATGAATCGAGTAAGAGTCACCTTAGGGGTAAGGGTAAAAATTATTTGTTTTTGTTTGAATTGAATTGAACTTTATCTCGGATTAATTAGGATTAGGTACTAAGGAATTAGTTATCATTAATTAATTGGAGGAGACAATTTTACAATGAATTGATGGGATTGTCTAAATGACCCATGATAAAGTTTGGGTTGAATAACCCATCATTCAATCACATTGGAGATAAGTGAGTTGGAAATAAATTAATAAATAAAATATAGAAATTTCAACTCACTTATCTCCAATGTGACTGGATGATGGGTCATTTAGACAATCCCTGAATTGATAAGTGGACATAAAGATTTAGCACCTTGACAATTAATTGAATTCATAATTATAACTGATTAGGGAGATACATAGGGAGAAAGCTAACGAAGTCAGGATCCCTGGTGCGCTTCTAAACTGAATTCACACAAATAGTGTTATTTGCTTTAATTTATTTTATTGCAATTAAGTTTCATACCAAAAATCAACCATCACCTATTTCATTCCAATTTATAACATAGAGCATAAACATACGCAATCTTTGTGATTCGATCTTTTTATTACTTTGATAAAATTGTGCACTTACAGAGCCGCTATCAAATAAGTTTCACATGCCACACAAGTTTGGTAATGAAGAGGGAAATTATTGAAGAAATCTCACATTGTATAAGATGGTGCAGGAATGAGGAGACAAAAACTATATACCAACAAGTTCTATGTTCAATATGCACCATATTTTTCAGAAGTAAATTGTTTAAGAATACTACGAATATTAATAAAATTTTGAGATTTTGCAACCGTACATGCTTCTTAGGTCATAAAAATTAAATCAATTTAGGATGCGGTTAGGTGAAGAACTTAGTCAAATGTTTATGATAATCAACACTTATCATACAATTGTTTATTCATAATTTTTTTTCTCCGGTGTGAATCAAGGTATCTAACTAGTTTGTAGTTGTGAAACTAATTTTTTATCTCATTGTGAGAGCAATAAATTAAATAATAGGAGACTGACAAATGATTTTTTTTGCCATTCACTATAGTTGCAAATCAAACTTATGGTTTTTAAATAACTAAAAATAATTTAAGTGGTTATAAGTGTTTTTATAAGTTAATATAAGAAGTTTATAAGATTTTTTTGAAAGTGAAGTTTATAAGTTAAACAAAAACTTATAGTTAAATTATAAACTATTTCATAAGCTTAACCAAATATTTTATTTAACTGCTTATTAGTACTATAAGTTAAGTTTTTTGTTTGTTGATTCACAAGATAAGCTTAAATTATCAAACTCTTTCAAACGCAATGTTAAAAGTTTTGATAAAACAAAGATTGAAGAAGCTGTTTTATCTCGAGGATTCCGTATATAAATTTGCAAACATATAACTTCACATCAGAGAGATGCTGACATAGTGACATGATTTGGCCTTTCCAATAATGTTGTTTCGTTGGTGATAGGTTTCAATGCTAAAAATATCAACACATTCACATCATAAATTGTCATTTGATAATGGAAATCATACACAACAAGCGCATATAGAAAGAGGTCCTGTCATTAGAACTAAAAGCGACGATGCTGAAAGCTATTTATCTTCTTCAACCCATAATTTCAATTTTAGATTTTTTTTCAATTTTTTTCCTCTGGTCAAGGCATTTAAATATATCATGATTGTTAAAATATGAAAAATATATCTTATAAAATATTTTTTCATATTTTTAGATTATTTTTCATTTAATTTTCTCATATAAGGAATCTAAAGATGAATTTTTTTTTCTAATAATGTCTTTTTTATATATTAGATTATTCCCTACTTAATCGGATCAGGACTTCCTCTGTTTGGGTTGCAGGAATTCTTGATCAATGATAATGCTGGAGTCTCTTATCTCCGGCTTTAGTTTTTCCTTCTTATAGCTCATGTACCAGTAAAAAGGATCAGGAGTCTACCTCTAGTGCATTCCGCTTCCCTTTTCTTTTCTCCCTTCTTCTCTTTTTCTTTACATTGCTTCTCTTTACATGTTATCGAGAGCTTTAATATGGTTTCAAGAGCATGTTCAATCCTTGACATCTGTCATTAGTACTCCACTGTTGAGAACTTTGTTATGTGTCCAATTGACACACTTGAAGCAATCACCAATGTGAATGAGCCCACGCGCCGCAACTCGCCTTCTCCGCGGGTACCCGAAGCTAGGTTGCTAGAAATCGCTGTCTTCTCTACGCATGCATCACTTATGTTTTGTCACTAAATATAAGCTAAAGTTGTAAAAGCTAATATTTTTTTACATATGTATCCTTGCATTTATTGGTAGTGGAGCACTATTAGTAGTATAATGATTAAAAAGTGTTATCTTAAATAGGGGTAGTCATGGAAAGTTGTACCTTTTTTTTGAAAATCAATGCATCAATTAAGACTTTCTTAATAAGCGTGATTTTTATAACTTTAGCTTATAATTAGGGACGAAGGGAGTATAAAAAGGATAGAAAATGAGTGAGTGAAAATAAGATGAAAGTAAAAGAAGTGTGTTAACTTTCACACGACCATGTCATGTGAAGATCTGACCCTTTAATTTACTTTAATGAAATATGAGCCCTTGATTAATATTTGGAGGGAAAAAATTAAAATTATATGAGAAATAACATTAACCATCAGATTTCATGTAAAAAGTAATTAACAATTCAGATCATGTTATGTGAGATTAACAAATGAAAGGGATCCAAATCCGTAGATGATTAATAACCCTTATTCGTTTGTAGTGATAATTGAAGACTGGTTGAGAAACAGGTCAGATACATTTGAATCAATAAGATCCGCATTCTGGTCTAGGTTCATTTTCGGGTTTCTTTATTGGCATATAATAATTGATTCATATTGATATTGGTTTTTTGTATAGATTGAATGGGAAAAAAAGGTTTCGTAGTGTGTGCAGACTCATTTGTTCAAATTTGTGCGCAAGGTAATGCCATTAGACATCAAGTATTTACAAATTTGTTTTCACTGCCAATCTCCACTTTCTTTTTCTTTTATCTAAGTGGGAAAAACTGAGATACAGTGGATATTTTTGAATTGTAGGAAAGTTATCTTTTAAACTAATATATATATAGGAAAAGCAATGTCATTAATAAAAATGCATATGTCCAGAATTAAAACTAATGATTCAATCATCTTGTAATGCATATATGTCTGTACCACACACAACTCATGTCAAGCCAGCCGTTTAACACCTCATCATCATGATCATTATCATCATCTCAAACGTGAAAGTTTATGGAGAGATGATTGACGAAATCGTCAGATCGATAAAATGGTGTATGAAACCATCAGTTAAACAAGAATGATGGATAGAACTATTAGTCGGGCTAAGATGGTGGATGAAACCATCATAAAAACAGGATTAATTATGAAACCAACGATTAGATATGGTGGATGCAACCATGGATCAGACAAATCATATGGTGGAGGAAACCATCGAGCGAGTGAATTGGTGGATTGAACCATTGGATCGGGCTCGGAAGGGTTTGTTATCCCATGTCTGAGTTGTTGATGTTACGTTGCATTCAGTTCACCTGGACAGGACGTCGACCAGTGTGTACAGGCATGGGCATAACAACTATTTGACTTAAGTTTTGTTGGTTGTTGTGTGGCTGTAACAAGGAAGTTTGAGTTATGTTCTTGTTCAAGGTTGCGTAAACTTCTAAGACGAGTGTCTTAGTTATGAACAACATAGTGAGAGTAACTCGTCTAGTCTTACCAGTTATATTTATAATTGCCATCTTGTAGATATCACGCCTAATCAACTTAATATTAAGGATGACATTCGGAATCATAGCGGGTGTTGGGCTATGAAAGGAACGTTAATGGAAAGTGGATTTTTCTTGTGAAAGTGATACAGAACCAGACTACTGGAGATGCCACGTGAGAACTAGAAGATAAGATGAAGGAACAATACTTTGAGTTGTTTGTGGATCCTTAGTCTTAGTTTTGAGGGTGAAACTATTTTAAGAGGGGTGTTAGTAAGACCCGATTTAGAGCATATTAATTAAAGAATTATTATTATATTCTGTTAATTATTTGTCCTTATGTGTGAAATAATACCTTAAGAGGGAAAGTATTTGATATATGCAATATTAGGCCTTAGTAATATTTGAGCGTTGATGAACGCGGTATGACTAGTGTTTTGACCGTAATGTTGATAAGGTAATATTATAGCGACTTTTAGGTCAAAAAATGCTCCGACAACAGCAATGAATGTCAATTTCTAACTTTGGGGAAATTTTTGTGGGCCCCACCATATGGGGAGGTGTGGGGCATGATTTTGAGAATATTCCATGGGAGAATATTCTACTTTCTCCTTTGGGGATATTCCATGGGAGATTTTGAGGGCATTATTTTAAATTAAATGATTTTATTTAATGATAAAATGCAATTAATTATATTAAAAATTTAAGAATTAATTAAATAAATGGCTAAATCACACTTTTGGCCCCTGATGTTTCAAGCTTGTGAAAATTCTGCCCTTATTCTATTTTTGTCGATGTTTCTACCCCTCATGTTTTCGAACAGTGCACTGTCTACCCCTCTGTTAGTCAGACGTTAAAAAACTAACGAAATGAGCTGATGTGACTTTTTTTTATATATTTTTTGGACCTGCCACGTGATAATTACAAGTGAAATTTGAAAAAATAGGCAAGGGAGATTCAAACTCAAGACCCGTAAGTAGCAAAACATGCATTATATCAGTTCAGTTACATACATAATTGATATATACATGAAACAAATTTAATTTATATCATTTCCTTGATCATCATCAACTTCATATACTCATCTTCATCTCTCCAATCCACTGAGGAACCTCTCATGAGAAAACCTGACTGACAGAGGGGTAGACGGTGCACTGTTTGAAAACATGAGGGGTAGAAACGTCGACAAAAATAGAGTAGGGGCATAATTTACACAAACTTAAAACATCAGGGGCCAAAAATGCTTTTTAGCCTAAATAAATAAACTTTGAAAAATATTCTAAAACTTTGGTCGAAAATGAAGAGAGAAGGAGAAGGAATTTTAAAAAATTAAATTAAAAGTAAAAAATTAGGAGTTATTATTGATCGTAGCGATTAGGGGAGATGTTGAGTACAGATTCTTATAGTACTATTCGGGGGTAGATAAACTAAATCATGTGGATGTTCTCCTTTGTCTTTCTTTAATGAAGGGACTTTATCTTTGATAAAATATTTTATGAGGGCTCTTTAAAAGTAAAATCTATTTTATTAAAGTCCTTAAAGGGCTGATTTCATTAACTCCTAAATATTAGGGTTTAAATGAGATTTTTAAATGGAATTTTATCTCAAAACAAGCCAAAATTTGAGGACCGAATAAAGGAAGGTTGGAAGAGTCTAGAAACCCTAAAGTAGGCTGAAGGTGGCCACGGAAATGGGTTGCTACTTAGGGAGAAAAAAAAAACATTTAATGTTTGGTTCTCATCCCTCACTATAAGTAGAGGTTCTTGCTCATTATTTTTCTTCACACCAAGCTCTCCTCTCTTCTCTTGCTTCTCACATAATTCTAAGCGTACGATTTCCCACCAAATCCAGAGGTCAGGATTCAAATTGATCGTCAATCGAGGGAAGGGAACTTCGGCTACGACCTAGAAATCTTGATAGTGTAAGTTGTGGATGTGATTGATTATGTATGAATGTTGATGATGATATATGATCATGATGTTTAATATGTTGGCAAACTATGTTTAGAACATGCTATATATGATATGCCTTGATTGATAGTTATATTGATGATACACGCAAGTTATATATGATTTGTGACACGTTCATTACGTGGACATGATGTGCCAAGTACGTTGTTGTCAGATTGACATGTGGATTAGAGCTTCGGATCGTGAGAACGACAAATCCGTTAGCTGCTTAGACGAATGACTTGCATGGCATAAGTGTCTTACCAAGTGACCGTGATGGGCTTGGTGGCCATGACTAGTGACCGTGATGGGCTAGCCTGTGGTGTGTTTTATCAAGTGACTGTGAAGGGCTTGATGGCCATGGTTAGTGACCGTGATGGGGTAATATGTGGTGTTAAGTGGCAAAATATGATACGACGATGCAATAGCATTTGGTTAACCCCGATCGTGGAGTAGCGGTGCGTTAGCAGAGTTGGCTAACCCCAATCGTGGAGTCGTGTTTTGTCCTACTCATCCCTTAGTGGATCTAGCATTATGGATATTCGAAGCGTCTGCATGTATTGTGCATGAGAATTGACTAATTAAATTTAGAACTATGAGATAGTTCCCCATACATGTGAAAAGACTTGTGATTGTTAGGGTAGTTTTCCTTACTTGTGATACTTGTATTCTAGAAGTTGACCTTGCTTGTTTGTTGTTTGGGGCGGTTAACGCCAAGACGTCAAGCCCGCATGTGATCATTCGGGATACGACCTTGTACTTCTTGACATGGATAACGAAACAGCTTGGGACGTCGACCATGCGACTGATAGTGCAATTATGGGATCGTCAGAAGCAGATGATGCAGGATGACGTGCTACGAGCTTTGGAGGAGGCCTTGGCGGCACATGGACTATGACTCGGGTTGGAGCAGTGATAATCGAGTCTGTCCATGGGGGTGAACCGAGTTTGCTTGTAGGGTTCGAACCTAACCTAGAGACTTTTTTGTTGTGTTCGCTCAGGGGCGGTCGAACACTATTTTAATAATTCTATCTTTAATTTTGAAGAAACACTTGAACTCAAGCTTTTACTAGTAAAATGAAATTATTTAGTCTATTTACTCCTACCATTATTTCTTTGATTGTTAAGCTATGTTTTAAAAAGGTTTTTATTTCACCCAAAATTCACCCACGTTTTTGCAAAATGTTACTAAAGTGACTCTTAAGAAATCGGGGCGTTACATCTTCCAATTAAATTGATAAATTTCAACAATACTACAAACTGATCCAATTCACAAAACTTGACTTCCTCACATAAATAAGCAAACGTATGGTTAAACAAAATACGTGTAAGGAGTGGATAACACCGATTTTCAGGTACGTCGGGGATAACAGGCTGATGACTCCCAAGAGCTCTTATCGATGGAGTCGTTTGGCGCTTGACATGTCAAAATTGAGACACCAAATGGGGGGCTCCTGTGTCGGCCTACTTATAAGCAAGAATTCCCAATAGACTCACAATTGTCCCAAAGGACTTGCTCTTAAGCCTCTACTATAAGGGCGAACTAGATGACTTATTCAAGGAACATCTAGAAGCACCCATGTTCTAAGAGGTCATGCAAAGGCTTAGATACAATAAGAAAAAGGGAGGTAGGCTAAAACCAACCATTTCTCATATGCTCCCACGTAAGGACTTCCCTTGCGAGGTAATGAAGATGTGCCCCGAGCCAATAAGTATAGGTGTGGTCATTCATCTAATTAACATTATTCTATTCATTCTCGCATATAAATATGAATTCTTCTAAGAATCATGGCGGATTATCCCCTCCACTCGCCATGATATGCAAGAAGCATGCACCACAAGCTAGCCCATGTGGTGTACCTCCGTAAAGATGAAGAGAATCTCCTAGTTTGACTCTCTACACTTGATCTGAGTCACTTTACTTTTGTTGATTGAGGCTAAACCTTTATATACACTTTTATTTCCTTTTAGCTGATTCTAATCCTAATTTTCTCATCTTCTTTATCTTCTTGATGCGCATTGAACATGTTTTTTGTATAAATATGATCCAATTAATGTAATATAAAGGAAACATTACTAGTTACCCAAACAATATTCTGTGGGACAAAGTGATAGTTATCTTTCACACAAAGCGCCATCACAAAAAATAAGTAAAAGAAGCTTTCTAATTATTAGAAAAAAAAGAGTTGAGAAAAGTATGTCATGGCAAAGAACAACTGCTCCTTAAGGTAATAAAATTCCTGACGATCTCCCGTGAAAATTCTAAGAGCTAGTTTTTACCCAAGTTTAACACAGTTAAAATCTGACATCGGCACATGAGACAAAAACTAGGAAGCCTTCACAAAATATTGTCTAGATAAGTTCTTGTACAAGGACATGGGATATATAGCTTCATGTGTCTATCCCAAAAGCTCATGCCGCGATATTGATCGATTCAAATATTGGTTCAATTCAATAATTACTTTTTAATGAAAAATTAACAATATTCAAATGGAATGTATGCGAAATAAAGCTAATGGAAAACATCTTTTCCACGGATGACAAAACAATCAATGGTGAATCATTTCGAATGGAAAATGCTTAATGCTTGGTAACCAATATCATAAAAGTATCATGTTTGGTTGGCGGAATCTGAGAATTTTGTTAACTCAAATAGGAAATGGAGGTACACTAATAATAGCACTTGAATGCAATTATTCAACAAAAATTGCTTAATCGGAGGGGTTTCAATAGAGTTTCTTTTGAATCATATTATTCGTGCCTTAATGAGTCTAAAGATATTGCGCTAATTTAATTCATAGCATTTGAAATTTGATGGATCAGAGAGGCCACTAGTTTACTTGGAGACATATTTTTCAAGAAGGCAGTTAGAAAATTGATGCTTTGGTTAAGTATCTCTTTCACGACGAGAGGAGATTAAGATTATGGAAGAGGTTTTGAGTTTTTCAGTTTGTTTTGTTTAGTTTTTTTGGCCTTTTGTTCATGCAGGAGTAAGCCGTCTTCATTCATAAAAAGAAAGTCTACATTCATGAGATTTTTACCTAGAGCAAAATTAGACACTTTGCAAAGAACGTCTTCATTCACAAAAAAGAAAAAGTCTACATTCATGAGATTTTCACCTAGCAAAATTAGACACTTTTGCAAAGATCAAATAACTAAACATAGGAAAGATTAAAATCAAAAGACTATCTTTGTGTATAATCCAACAAAGTACAAAGGTTCCTTTTCAGGTTGTAATTCTGAAATAACTCCAACCGGTACTTCTAATTCAAGAGTAATACAAAAATTCATTTTAAAATAATGAATGAAATCAATTTAATCGACAAAATATTAGTAGTGAAAATAATATATATATATATTAAAAAGTTAATCTAACTAATACAATATTTTAATAATTATTTATTAAAATTAATGTTGATTTAATTTTTTTTTGTGCATCGGAAAATTGATTGAATATTTTTTAGGCTTAAATGCACTTTTTGACCCTCATGTTTTAACTTTTTTGTGATTGTCAACCCTTATCTTTTTTTTCTACGAATGAGAACCCTATTCTTTTAAAACGCTGCATCGTTTACCCTTCCGTCCAAATCCGTCAAAAACTTGACGGAACACGCTGATATGGCCTTCCACGTGGATAAAAGGGGATTTAAAAAAATTGCTTAAATGCACTTTTGAACCCTCATGTTTACATTTTTTGCGATTGTTGACCCTAATCTTATTTTTAGTTTGAATGGAGACCCTAATCTTTCAAATCGTTGCACTGTTTACCCTTCTGTCGGAAGGTTAGGTAGGTGGGTTCAGTCAAGTTTTTGACGGATTTGGACGGAAGGGTAAACGGTGCAATATTTTGAAAGATTTGGGTCTTCATTCGTAGAAAAATAAGATCAAGGTCAACAATCGCAAAAAAATATAAACTTGGGGTCCAAAAGTGCATTTAAGCCTTTATTTTTTAATAATGATTGTTACAATTATTATAGCAAAGTCAAATGTATTTAAAAGTATTTATTATAGTAATGAAGAAAGAAAATTCAGGAAAACATTTTTTTTTACATAAGGAAAAGTAAGAAAAATATTTAAAAGAGAAAGAAAGAAAAAACCTTACAATTCAACTTTTATGAATGAAAAATGTTCCTTTGGTAGTATAGTCAACCGTAAGTAATCGCAGAATCTTTCCTTCACTACCTCGTAAGTCACTTAACTCTCACCATTTGAATTATTGTTTATGACCGATGTAATATTTACAAGTATTTATGGATTACTACTAAATTGCGTTTAATTCCATCACGTTACACCCTCTTCTAAACGTACAAGACACCTATTTTAACCTTGTGTAGCAGTAAATCTAACCAATAACCTGACTCCACGTCATCACCATTGCCCAATTACAGACGATCCATTTTCATTCTCTATTTAAACCTCCCTCATTCTTCTCAATTTCTTCCAAATTCTCCTTCTGTCTTTCACCCTCTCCCCTCTATTTCTCTCTCTCTCAATCACCTCCAACCGCGTCGGGTCGGGCCCTACATTGCCGGAGCCGCCGCCGCCGACGTCCGGTACAAATGGCGGGATCCCTAGCATCACGCCTCATCCTACGCCGATCACAACCACCTCCACCGCCGTCAATCCAATCATTCTTCCGACGCGGCATTTCTCAGCCGGCGGCGGAGAGAACTAAAGAAGCCACCCTCCCCGCTCCGCCGACCGAATTTCCGCCGTTCGATTACACTCCGCCGCCGTACTCCGGTCCCTCCGGCGAAGAAATCATCGCGAAACGGAAGGAGCATCTCAGCCCCTCGCTCTTCCATTTCTACAAAACTCCGGTGAGGATGCGCCGCACCGGATAACAATAACAATAATTATAACCGTTTTTGATTCTGTTATAACTGTCTAACTAACTAACTAACTTACGGTGGTTACTGTGGAGGTTGCAGTTGAACGTGGTGGAGGGGAGGAGGCAGTACCTGTTTGATGATACAGGGAGGAGGTACATCGATGCGTTCGGAGGGATTGCGACGGTGTGCTGCGGCCACTGCCACCCTGATGTGGTGGCGGCGATCGTCGAACAAACGAAACGGTTGCAGCACTCGACGGTTCTTTACCTGAACTCTGCCATCTCAGATTTTGCTGAGGCCTTGGCTTCTAAGCTTCCTGGTAATCTTAAGGTAAGCCTTGATTAACGTCACACTAATCGGAATCGTGTCATTTTTAATTGTTAATTAATTTTTTCCATGAAAATTTAGTTTTTATCTTTAAAATTAAAAAAATTAGCTACGCTCATTCTTATGAGACATTTGAACTTCACCATAAACCCAGATTGGAATTACGAGAGCCAGGAGCAATATTTATCATATTAAAAGCAAAATAGTTACACCAAAAATAATTAGTGATAGTATTTTTTTATCGTGTTATTTAATGTATGGTGGAATACTAGAGTACTAATTTTTTTATTATATTATCATATTAATATGTAAACACTAAACATTATCAACATGAAAATATTATAATGGTCATATGAAATAATGAGTTACCCTTTAGTCAAAAGACAAATAATAATAACTCAAGATTTTGCATATCATTGGGAATTAAGGAGCTTTGAATAAATTGTCAGTACTTGTTTGGAAACTAGTGTGAGAATCCTAGATTACGGTTCTTATAAGAATCAAATACTCCAATAAACTTAGAGTAAATAAATAAATAAGTAATAAACTTAACCTCGAAATATAGTTTTCTTAAAGAAAATATGATTAATATAATTATTAAAATTAAACTCAATTTATACTATCTCTAAAATGATAGCTCAAATAGTAAAAATTAGAGGACATATGAGTCGGGAGAGAAAAGTACATAGATCAATCTTTATAGCATGCAATTTATCTTTTTGAGGTAAGAAAAACTATTTCTCTTTTTCAATCAACATGTCACACTTTTCTATTATTGTGAGCGTAATTCAATTATTTTCTATTACTTTCATTAGATATAAAGGATATGGTCCTTATAACATGATTGGTAGTGTAAACCTGTCTAAAGTTTATTTGTGCATATATATACTCAATTGTTTTCAACCAAATAAAAAAAAATGATTACTTTAATTAAAATAAAAAATAAATATTACTGCTCATCCTATAATATGATCCCACAAGGCATAACTTAAATTTCTTTTTTGGGTTACATGAAGGGTTAAGCCCAAAACAGAAAGAAAACTATACTAAGATAGAACGTGGGAAAGTAACTCTCATCTAATCAAACAGCAAGACATAACTTAATTGAATATCAGTGAAATATTACTTTACATTAATAGTGCAAATTATACTCTTTAGTAGTGTCATGACACCCAGCTGCACTTTTAGTAGTGTTAGATAATTAATTAAGATATTTTTGGTCAAAATAATTAATTCAATACAAAATTCAAATTAATTCTTATAAAATTGACGAATAAACCCCGATAATTGATTCTTATAATTAGAACCTGAAGTAATATTTTTCTTTTCATAATGACGACTGACGAGTTGTAAGATAAGAATATATAAGAATCTGTTAAAATAGAGTGCATAAGATTCTCTTGTGAGCTACGTACGAACAGATGTCAACCTAATAAACTTTCTTTGATTTGGTACACAACCTAATTAACGTTTAAGTGTAGTAGTTAGGTTCCATAGTAAGCAACTACATGATGAATAAAAAAATACTGTTTAGTCCATATCAGATAACCATGTTTAATTTCCAAATTGTCAATTTCCATGTGCTATTATCGTCGTGGGACCGCGGTTTAGGTTGGATGATGATGGAGCTATACTTGACGTGGAGGGATATAGATGCTAACAACTGGTTTGGCGCGTGGCCAAATTAATAATAACTTTCATTTTTATACACAAGAATTCGGATTCAGCACTCTTTGATTATTGAATAACGTGGTTTTTTTATTAATCAAAATTATATTTCATTATAATTAATTGACTTAAAAAATAATAACAATAATAATAATAATCTTAGCACACTCAGACCAGCAAGGTCTAACAACAGGTAGATAGCTGATCATTCAGGATTAAAATCCCTGGACGATACGTATAGAGAAAAATTTGTTGGAAGAGACATATACTGATATACATGTAGCGTGATTTCTGAGTCTTAAATGATTAGTCTCAAAGCTGCCTAGTGTGAGAATACATTGAAAACTAAAAATAATATCATTAGAGAAAGGGTTGATAATAGACCTATTTTAAGATAAAATAAAATTGTATTATTTTTAGTGAGAAAGGCTTTAGTCTGTTTTTACTTTACTCAGGTGGCGTTTTTTACAAATTCTGGAACGGAAGCAAACGAATTGGCTATGATGATAGCAAGGCTGTACACTGGGTGCCATGACATTATATCTGTAAGGAATTCTTACCATGGAAATGCAGCTGGGACGATGGGAGCCACAGCTCAAAGTATCTGGAAATTTAATGTCGTACAGGTACATATTTAATTTCCTCCCAGTGATTTCTCTTATAATAAGTACATGTACAAATTGAGGACCACTAACATAACTTTTTTATGTAATTTTTTTTTTGTTGACATATATGTCTTTAATATTTTTGATTAAATTATTCCAGTACAATAATTATTTGTCCACACCTCTAAATTGAGGTGGAAAGAAGTGGAGGAAGAGAGAGATAGGAAGAAAAGAAAAAGTAAGAAAGAGAAAGTATAAGATGTGATAGATGATAAGAGGAGAGAAATAGAAATAAAAATAGGTGGAAATGAAGTGTATAAATAAAGAGGTATGTATATATCATTACTCATTCCAGTAGGTATTATACTGTGATATTATTATTAAAATATTTCTATTTTTAATAATTTTATTTTAGTTCCTGACCTAAGGGCCTGTTTGGTTTGTACGTTTTCTGTTTTCATTTTCACTAAAATTAGAAAATAGGAGTGAAAATATGTTTGGTTAATTTTTTGAAAATGTTTTCTTAGAAAATATTTTCGGAAATGGGCTCAAATATGAAAATAAGAAAAAGACGTTTTCATTGTTTTTTTTGAAAATCTGTGAAAATGGAAACAGTGGACACGCGGTGGCTGTCTCGTAAATAAGTGGAACTTTAATTTGTATTTGCTTTAAGTACTTACGCGTTCTGAGCTCAAATCCTGCGCACACCAAAATTTATCCTATTTAACACAATAGTACTTTATTTGGTTCCGTGCCATTTGTTACTGCATCACGAGAAATTTGTCATCATCCATATTTTATTAAAATCCTTTTTATTTTATTCAATTTGTTATTAATCATGTACTCAAGTCAAACTTTTTTCTTTTGAAATTAAGTCAAACTACTCATGTTTATCCATATTTACGTTATCTATACAAACAAACATAACGTCAATATTTTTTTTATCCATATTTATAATTATTTTGTTCAGAATGTTTTGTACTACTTTACATTTTTTTATTCCATTCTCTTTTTTATTTTTGTAGATGTTAAAAAATAATATTTTATTATCATTAATAACCCACATAATAAAATTTGTTCATAAATTATTCATATATAAAAGTTTAGATATACTCTTTTATTATTTAAAAGTTATTTTCATAATCATTTGAAAATAGTTTAACCAAACACATTTTCAATGTTTTCATTTCCAGAAAATGAAAAATATGAAGTTAAACCAAACATATTTTCTTAATTTCAAAAGTTTGAAAATGAAAATCATTTTTAGAATATGAAAACAGAAAATGAAAATAAAAAATATTTTCTCAAATCAAACAAGCCCTAAATTTTCACTTCACTTTCACAAATCAATCAATGAAGAACAAAATTGGTCTTAAGTTCACTTACGACGATGTTGACAAAGCTAGTGAAAGGGACTCCCATGCTCTAGATAGGTGACGCAAACTTTCACTTAAATTATATGTACGTGTTCTGATAGCGACACCAACGGAGTATGGGCTTTCTTGACACATACTTTTCTTTTTATACTTCAATCAACTGCGAAAGCGACCCCTTCATTATCGTTAGCTAGCATTTTAAATGTAGAATAATATTTGTGTTTGTATTTGTCTAACTTTTTTTTTATTTTTACTTTTGGTGAATTATGAAACAGAGTGGTGTTCATCATGCAGTAAATCCTGACCCTTACAGAGGTCTTTTTGGTTCTGATGGTGAGAAGTATGCAAGAGATGTTGAGGAGATTATCAATTTCGGAACTTCAGGAAGAGTTGCTGCCTTCATATCTGAAGCTATACAGGTATGTATCTAATTGACCCATACACAGATCCAACTTGGTTAGAAAGTAGAAAAATTCAATTAATTTTTATTTTTTTGAAAGCGACTCTTTTACTCCCTCCTTTTGTGAAAACATTTGTCATCACATGCCATAAGTGAGCTAGAATGATTTTACTCCAAGGTAATTAAATCTATGGTGATTTAGATACTCTCATTCACTTGTTGGTGCACATGTGTAGATTTTTGTCTACTTATTTTCTATGTTTTTCTAGTTGCCTCTGCCATGTGCACATTGTAGTGATCAGTGATGGAATAAGAGTGCTACTAACATTCTCTTTCTAACACTCTTTCCTTTATTGATTAAAATTGATGTGTGTCCCAACAAATTGTGAGTGAGACGCATATAATTGAGTGGACCTTACATGAATTTTAACTGATAAAAGAAAGAGGGTACGGAATAGAATGTCAAAGATAGCATTTGCTAACATTTCGCATCTCTTGTATTGGAATCTTACTCAACATTAGATAGACCACTTATCCGTGGCGGATAAATTTATAATTAAATATTTTAGGATAAGATAATTGCATAGTATCAGTCATTCAGTTTGGTGTAAAATAATGTTTTATGAAGTTAATCAATCTGTTTAGTATAATTCCCTATCTAAAGTGGATTACTCATATTCTAAGCATTTTTGCTAACAATCACTTTTCTTGATATACTGTTCTTGATCATGGTAGGGAGTGGGGGGCATAGTTGAACTGGCTCCTGGTTACTTAGCTTCAGCCTACGACAAAGTTAGAAAAGCTGGAGGTCTTTGTATCGCGGACGAGGTTCAGTCTGGGTTTGCACGCACTGGCAGTAATTTCTGGGGATTTGAAGGCCATGGTGTTGTACCTGACATAGTAACAATGGCAAAGGTAACTCAACTCTTCTCACCCTCTTGATTAATTGACAAACATAAGGCAAGTGTATTAGAATATTGTATTGGAACATTATAGTATGTTCGGATCATTTTTTCTATCGTTTGAAAATTCTTCTACAATTGATTTAAAATCCAAAGTTAGATCTGAGAATAAGCTTTTGTGAATAGTTTTTACATATCAGAATTGATTCTAAAGAATAAAGATTAACTGATACAGATGCTATCATAAAAACTTCTCTCCATAGTTGATTTTAGCTTTAAAATCAATTAGAGAAAGATTTATATTTTAAAAACATGCTAAGCTAGCCAAAGAATGTAGAATATTTGCATTGTAATTGTATGGTCATGAAATGGAGATGCAGATTGTAGCAGAAACTATTTGGTCCTTATCCATATATGGTAGATCTATATGCTCTTCATTGTTGGCTACTTGGCTTGTTTTAATTAGTTTTGCTATTGGCAGGGAATTGGAAATGGAATTCCTCTTGGGGCTGTTGTCACTACCCCTGAGATTGCTAAGGTCTTGACTCAAAGAAGTTACTTTAATACCTTTGGAGGGAATCCTGTTTGTACTGCTGCAGGATTGGCTGTATTAAGAGTAATAGAGAAAGAGAAGCTTCAACAAAATGCATTTGTAGTGGGGTCCCATTTGAAAGAGAGGCTTAATGCACTCAAGGACAAATATGAATGTAACAATTCATCCCTTACTCCTTTGTCTATTCTAGATTAGTGCTCGATCATTCATTAATTCATTATAGAAATAGTTACATGATGGAGAACAGAGTACCTTAACTGAGATCCATTCACATTTTTCCCCTTCTACCATTTCTTTTATGTTTCTAAACAAACTTGTTGGTTTTCTTCTAATAGTGATAGGTGATGTGAGAGGACAAGGCATGATGCTTGGAGTTGAACTCGTCACTGATCCCAAACTTAAAACACCAGCAAAAGATGAAACACTGTATGTGATGGACAAATTGAAAGGTAAATTCTGAACCCCTTCAGAGCAAGTTTTGGTTCTAGTCTTATTTTCTTTTCCTTCTGTTTTCTATGTTACTAATTAGCTCTTCTGCTGTTACCACAGAATTGGGAGTGCTGGTTGGAAAGGGTGGTTATTATGGTAATGTATTCAGAATCACACCTCCCCTGTGTTTCACTAAAGAAGATGCAGGTTAGCCTTGGCCTCAAATTTTCTTTTTGTTGACACTTTATAAGTAGTACTAGTATGTAATACTAACACATCCTGTGTATTTTTGTGGGTGCAGATTTCCTGGTGGATGCAATGGACTACACATTATCTAGAATGTGAAAGTGAAATAAGATCCAACTGTAAATAAATGACTACTTTATTTTATAATGATAAGACAAGCTGTGTTAGATCTTCAATCTTGACTCTAGCAAGTAAAATGGGCAACTCTCCATATCTGATTTAGAGTTATGTTGCTCTCTCCTTATTAATCAAATTATAATTTCAAAACTCTGTTATTATCTGTCATTATATGTCATTTATTATTACCGAGAAATATTTTGATGGTCAATTATGAGAGATAAGAGAGCAAAAATAAGAAGGGCATAGAAAAGTTTTCCAAGAAAAATTTAATTTTTTTACTGCAAACCATTTAGACTCTTAACTCTAAAGTCTTGGCCGCTGGGGAACTTGAAGAAAATATTTGAGGGAGCATAATTAATATTTTTACTATATGAATTAAAATATATTAATTAGTAATGCACACGAAAATAAATATTAAACTAAGAATTATGTTTTTCCGTTTTTCTTGAAAGTTTGTAATTTTGTTGCTTTATATATAATCAGGGATGACCTTCGTATAGTATTTTATTCTCTCTTTGTATGGTGTTAGCTATGAGGATTATTATGTGCTTTCTTTATATCATGAGTAGCTAAACATCTTCTCTCAAAATTACTATGTAGGAGATAAGTTGAACCCCAATTTTTATATATGTTCATTACAGAGTTTTTAAGGGACAGAGACGCACTCCAGAGTTAGGATTTGGAGGTGAAGATCATAGAAGTGTTTTAGCAGAGCCATTGGAAGACTAGTATTTTATTCTCTCTTTGTATGATGTTAGCTACTAGGATTGTTATGTGTGTTAGTATAGGCACCCTCGTGGAATTGCTCAGAGTTACAATAGATCACAACGAAGTAATAGATAACAAGAACGATTAAGAGACAAGAACGTTTGTTAACGCAGTTCGGCCAATTGAGCCTACCTCTGCAGCTATAGAGTAGCTCTAGCTCCTTTCATTCAATGTGTTATGAAGTACTTACATTAGGATTAGAGACTTTATCTATTTATAGGACACTACTAACTCTAGTATTACAAGATAGGATAATCTAAACATCATATCTAAACCCATAAGATAAGATAAAATCTTATCTAAACCCATTAAATAAGATAGAGTCTTATTTAAACCTATAAGATAAGATAGAGTCTTATCTAAACCTATAAGATAAGATAGAATCCCTCTAACCCCATATCACAATCCCCTTAAATCAAATTCAAATAACTGATAAGATAATTAGCCAATCCCAACAATCTCCACCTTGGCGAATTCTCGAACCCTCGTGAAGATCAACTGCTCAGCTCCTGAATCCTGATTTCCGGGATTGTGTTCCCCATCTTCTTAACACTGCGAAACATGCAACAAATCCAAGCAATGCTTGAATTTGTCACTGGTGACGGGCTTGGTCAACATGTCAGCTGCATTCTCAGAAGTATGAACCTTCTCAAGTCGTATTTGCCCAGATGCAAGCAACTCCCTGATCTTGTGAAACCTCACATCAATATGCTTCGTTCTGGCATGATACACCTGATTGTTTGCCAAGAAAATGGCACTCTGACTATCACAATGCAACCTAACTCCACCTTGCACAACACCCAGCTCCTTCACTAGCCCTGTAAGCCACAATGCCTCCTTTGCTGCCTCCGCTACAGCCATATACTCAGCTTCAGTTGTAGACATGGCCACTATGGATTGAACTGATGACTTCCAGCAAATTGGTCCACCGCTAAAGTATAGACATACCCTGTTGTAGACCTTCTATTGTCAACATCACCTGCATAGTCGGAATCAACATATCCTACAACTCTTGGATCAACTTGTTCAGCATTGAACATCAAACCACGATCCGGTGTACCCTTCAAGTACCTGAGTATCCACTTGACTGCTTCCCAATGACGCTTCCCCGGTTTAGACATAAACTTGCAAACTTGGCTCACAGCTTGTGCCAAATCTGGTATAGTGCACACCATAGCATACATCAGGCAACCAACTGCACTGACATAGGGAATCTTCAACATCTCTTCAACTTCCTCAGCTGTCTTTGGACACTGTTCCTCCGAGAGCCTAAAGTGATTCGCCAATGGAGTACTCACAACCTTTGTCTTGCTCATGTCGAATCTGGCTAACACCCCTTCAACATAGATTTTCTGAGAAAGCCACAATTTTTTAGCTCCTCTATCTCTGTGAATTTCCATCCCAAGAATCTTCTTAGCAGCTCCTAAGTCTTTCATGTCAAACTCCCTACCCAACTTGGTCTTCAAATCATTCACATCACGTAAATGACTAGCAGCAATTAGCATATCATCCACATACAGTAACAAGAAAATAGTAGAACCATCATCAAGGCTCTTCACATAGACACAACAATCATACTCACACCTCATGTAGCCAATCCTCAACATATATAAATCAAAACGCTTGTACCACTGCCTTAGTGACTATTTCAAACCATACAAAGACCTTTTCAATCTACACCCCAAGCCCTCCTAACCGTAAATAAAAAAACCTTCAGGTTGCTGCATATAGAGTTGTTCGTCTAGATTACCATGGAGAAACGCCATTTTCACATCCATCTGTTCTAAATGCATGTCCCGGAGTGCTACCAAGGCCAAAACTGCCCTAATTGAAGTGTGTCTGACAACTGGACTAAAAATCTCATCATAATCAATCCCCTTCCGCTGTGAATACCCTTTTGCAACCAAACGAGCCTTGAACTTTTCCCCTTCATTTTCTTGCACTGGTGGTTTCCTATTGTACACCCACTTGCATCCAATGGCTCTCTTCCCTTTAGGAAGCTGAACTAGATCCCAAGTCTGATTCTTCTTCAAGGACTCCATCTCCTCCACCATAGAACCCATCCACTTCTCCTTCGCCGGGCTAGACATAGCCTCACGGAAAGTAGACGGATCTCCAGAACTAGTAAGAAGTGCATAAGTTGCCATCTCTTCAAATCCATATCTGGCTGGAGGTTTTATCTGACGGGGTTCTCTATCACGCACAAGACTGTACTCATGTGCTCCACCTGAATCAACTGGTTCTCCTTTAGTTTCAGTATCAGAACCTGAACTGGATTGCTCCTCGTGTACTACCTGCACTGGACTCTCTGTTAATGGCTTAACTGCAACCTGAATCTTCCCAGCAGTGGAAGTTTCAGCCTCTGAAGTAGACTCCTTTTCTGAATCCACCTTCTTCAACATAGACTGCTCATCAAATACAACATCTCTGCTATGAAATGCCTTCTTCAAGGCTAGATCCCACAATCTGAACCCTTTCACCCCCTTGGTGTAGCCAAGAAAAATACACTTCTTGGATTTGGGATCCAATTTGGATCGCTCATCACTTGAAACATGCATATAAGCTGGACACCCAAAAATTCTCAAATTTTCTAAATTAATGGGTTCACCCGTCCACACCTCCTCAGAAACCTTTTTATCCAATGAAGCTCTTGGAGGCCTATTGAATAAATAGCAAGCCATGCTCATTGCCTCAGCCCAAAAACCTTTTGAAAGTCCTGCGTGCAATCGAAGACACCTTGCTTTCTCCATGAGAGATCGATTCATCCTCTCAACAACACCATTCTGCTGTGGTGTTTTCTTGACTGAATAATGCCTCTGGATATACCATGTTCTTCACAAAACCTCTTGAACTTTGCATTTGTGTATTTTGTTTCGTTGTCTGACGGCAGATACTTGATTTTCCTCCTTGTTTGATTTTCCACCTCAGCCTTCCACAATCTGAACTTCTCAGAGACTTCAGATTTATGCTTCATGAAATACACCCAGACTTTCCGAGAAAAATCATCAATAAAAGTTACAAAATACTTGGATCCACCAATAGAAACCTCTTTACTAGGCCCCCACACATCTGAATGAACATAATTAAGGATCCCCTTCGTAACATGCTTCCCGGCCTTGAAACGAACACGACACTGTTTGCCCAACACGCAAAACTCGCAGAAGTCCAATTTACAACTACGAACACCCTTCAAAAGATTCCTCTCATGAAGTGCCATCATCCCTTTCTCACTAAGATGACCCAGACGCATATGCCAAAGCCTTGTTGCATCATTGTCAGTCTCAACTGATGCAACATCACCTACAACGGTGCTCCCCAACAAGCGGTAAATATTCCCTGCAGTTCGCTTTCCAATCATCATTGTTATTGCACCTTTAGTGACTTTTAAGATGTCCTTCCCTCATTCACACTGGAATGAATACCCATTCGCATGGAGAGTCCCCCAGGAAATCAGATTCTTACACAGTTCTGGAACATATCTCACGTTATTCAGCACCCGCGAGCCACCATGATCAATTGCAACTTTGATTTGTCTGATGCCTTTGATGTCACAAGGTTTGTCATCACCCAAATACACAAGTCCAAAATTGCACGTCTGAAACGGACTGAACCACACCCGGTGCAGAGTCATGTGATAAGAACACCCAGAATCAAGAATCCAAGTCTTTGTGCCCTTTGCAGTCGATACTGAAAGCATATCTGCTTCACTGCCGGAATCATCAGTCTGAACGACATTTGCAGAATTAGGGCACTCATTCTTCCAATGGCCCACCTGCTTGCAGTTAAAACACTCTATGCTATTCCTCTGCTTTGATTTGCTACGCTTCTTCCTTTCGGCGTTCTTCTCAGCAGACTTACCTTTCTTCCTTCCCCGATCTTGACCTCCCTTAGCAAACAATCCATCACTTGAACTTCCTTCCCCTACATTGTTGGATCTCTCCGAGTGAGACTGCAATGTAGTAACGATGGATTCAAGGCTGATAGAGTCCTTCCCGTAAGTAAGAGTAGTCACCAAGTGATCATAGGAATGCGGGAACGAACACAACAAGATAACTGCTTGCGCCTCATCGGTGATCTCCACCCCCAACCTGGCACAATCAGCAATTATGCCACTGAATTGGTTGAGATGGTTCTCCAAATTGGCTCCTTCCTGCATCTTCAGACTGTATAGCTTTTGCTGAGCAAACAATTTGCTCATCATGGTCTTGGACTGATATTTGGCCTCCAATTTAGTCCAAACCTCTTACGGAGTTTTGAGATCCTGGATTTGGACCACGATCTCGTCTGTAACACACAAACGAATCACTCTCGCGGCCTTTGCCTTCATCTCCTTCAAATCGATCTCTTCCATTCCCCTCGGTATCTCATCGCGAAATGTCTTCTGCAATCCCTGTGCCGCTAACAAATCCTCGACGCGAAGTTTCCACAATCCGTAGTTGCCCTTCCCGCTGAATTTGTCAACCTCAAATTTGGTTCCTCCTGACGCCATCGTAGTCTTCTGATACCAATTGTTAGCGTAGGCACCCCCGTGGAATTGCTCAGAGTTACAATAGATCACAACGAAGTAATAGATAACAAGAACGATTAAGAGACAAGAACGTTTGTTAACGCAGTTCGGCCAATTGAGCCTACCTCTGCAGCTATAGAGTAGCTATAGCTCATTTCATTCAATGTGTTATGAAGTACTTACATTAGGATTAGAGACTTTATCTATTTATAGGACACTACTAACTCTAGTATTACAAGATAGGATAATATAAACATCTTATCTAAACCCATAAGATAAGATAGAATCCTATCTAAACCCATTAAATAAGATAGAGTCTTATTTAAACCTATAAGATAAGATAGAGTCTTATCTAAACCTATAAGATAGGATAGAATCCCTCTAACCCCATATCACAATCCCCTTAAATCAAATTCAAATAACTGATAAGATAATGAGCCAATCCCAACAATGTGCTTTCTTTGTATCATGAGTAGCTAAATATTCTCTTTCGAATTTTGCAATGTAGGAGATAAATTGAACCACACTTTTTATATATGTTCATGATTTAGTTTCATATTGTGCTTATTTCATTTTAGTGTTTAATCACAACACGACGTATTAACCATATCACTAGTAGGTTAGTTCGCTGCTGACGAAGACATTAATTCAGTGAAATTGGAAAGGAATAGAGTATATGGGAACAGTAATAACTCCCTCCTAACAGAGATTTTAGGATTAATTTCATATGCTTCCAACTTATCTAGCTAGTGTGTATCGTGAAACGTCTCCTAAGAAGCTTTTATATTTTTCACCACTATTAAAGCAATCACGTATGCGTGACAGTTGCGGCTAGATAATGTCATTGGGTAGGTAGTTCGGTATATCATGGCGTTTTATTGACACTTGATTAGTATCATTGGCTCACATAGGACTCTTAGGTAGCATATATAATTATGGAGGTTATGATTTGTTTCATAGAAATCTCGAGCAATGACGGATCCAAAACTTTACCTTTTGGGGGAAATATATACATGTGATTATCAAGGGCAAAACACATTAATTTTCTTTTTGTTAAAAGGGAGTCAATTGTCGAGAAAAAAAAGTCCTAAACTAAGGTAGACCTCGTGAATGTAACTCATTCCTACAATTTCGAGGATGATCATCTAGTACATGCAGACTAAAGTCCAGTTCATCTATATATTAAGTTCTCGTGAAACATGATAACATCAGATTATGATCATCTCGTGTGAAAATTCTATCATGTTGATATTTTTTATATATTTCTCTTCATAATCATTTAAAAGGTTCTTATACCTATTTAACATATACATGTGAAGATATATAAAAAACAATTAATGAGTAAACATGACAAAATTTTCACACGAGAACATTTCAACTCATGAGAATATGAGATGACTGGATGTATGGAGCTGTACTAATAAAAATTGATTAATGTGATGACATATATATGTGTGAGGGCATATGGTGTTTGGCGAGGGCAGGGTAGTATAATAGTGTGGGACAACTAGAAACATATTAGTACATGTATACTATTACTGTAATATATTATTAGTTTGATATGTGAAAATGTTGTTGGGGTAATTTCCCCCTCTTCTATAACACAAATTCGTCCATGAACTTGAGAGTTTTCTTATCTTATTCTTCAATTTTGTTTTATTATTTTCGTTGTTTTTACTTGCATGCTTCAAATCAAATGACCCTTTGATTGTTTAAATAAAAAATATTTTCTAATTTAGTGAAATTCAATTAAATTTATATGTAAACAAAATTTAAATAAATTTAATCCTAAATTTAATATGTTTTGTATTAGAAGGGAGGTTAATGTTTTTTTACTTAGAAACTGCAATTTCCCCTATACATTATGTACTTTTATGGAGAGTCATATATGTATTTTTATGGAGACCATGAAGCCATGTGGCAAAAGTGGTTTAGTTAGTTGGTGGACATGTGTACAATGTAAGTACCCGCTTTCTTGAGTTCCATATTTCTAAAAAACTTGACCACTTACTTCCCACTCATTTCGCCTCCCCTCTCTCTCTGTCTATCCCCCTTCTCTCTTTCATTGATCTGCAATTCTTGCCATTGTTCTTTTTGACAAAATTCAATCTTTTTTCCAGAAATTTTAGAGTCTTGATACTAATTTCACAACCCTTTTGACCAAATTTGATGCAGAATTCATATTCACATTCTTTGGTTATATTATGATATGTTATCTCATTGGTTATCTCCTGTTTTGGATCCAGTAGATGCACAGGGCTAGTGCTAGTCCTTCTCTGAGCTAACAAGCTTTGGTATACATTACAACGTTTTTTTGTCTTCCTATTTTCTGTGAAATTTTGAACCTTTGTCAAGATTGTTGGAGATTTTGATGAGAGACCGAAGTAGAAAACACATCCATCTATGGAGATTTTGATGCTGTTGTTATCGTTTGAGATTTGTCTTCCCAACAATTTTTCTCAGATGGAATGGCAGATCCTGCTTATCATGGGAGTGAGCAAGTTAGTTTCACCTAAGTTTGCTCTTTATTTTCCTAAACTTGTTCTTTGAATTTAATGTGCATAAGGACATGGTCATCTTTGTGTTTGTGTAAACACAAGCAAAAGTATATTCATAGACAAACCAAAGTTTTAGGGCTATAGCCTTGGTTCATTAATCACATTCAAAATATTATCATACACATGATTATTGGTGAGTTTTCTTGAGTAGCATTGTTGTGTTCCCTTTTGTAAAACTAATTTGGCTGAAGATAACAAAGAAATGTAAGGAGAAAACAAAAAGAGAAAAAATAGCATGTCTTGAATCACTGCATGTGCTGTAAAAAAAATTAGTTATGTGAAGAAGAAAAATTCTTGGTTGAATAATTGGGGGGGGGGGGGAAGAAGTAGATGAAAGAGATAAGAAATGAGACTGGAATCATATTACCTGACATTACATCAATAGCTATAGTTCATACTCTAAAAGAGACAAGATCATGATTTGCAAATTTGGGATAATGTTACCCCCATCTTGATGGTTTTGCATTGATCAATAATCAAAATCACTTTGCTGGGAAAAATGACAAGAAAAATATAGTCATCAACTCATCATTCAAAATACTTTTAGGAATGTCACATAACCTACCAATACTATAATGTAAACGAATGAAAGATTACATTACTTAGGTGCATCACCAACTTTCATTTAATGTTTGTTTCAACTTTTTTTGAAGGCACTCATTGCTTTAAAGAAAGGATCTCAGTTAATAAAGTATAGCCGGAAAGCAAAGCCAAAAGTTTGTCCATTCAGACTCTCCCTGGTGAGATTTTACGGATGTATTAAATTCAATTCAAGCATTACACATGCATATTCCAATCTTTTACAGTAGGCATATGCATGATGAACTTGCTGTCTCTAAATAATTTCATATTTAGTGGCATTAACAGGATGAAACAACACTGATTTGGATTTCTCGTAGAAAGGAAAGGACTCTGAAATTATCTTCAGTTTCACGTATTATCCCTGGACAAAGAACAGTATGTTAAATACTTTTTTTCTTCGGATTCTTGCTGATATTTATGGCCATGTTAACCATCATTTGTTTTTAGGCTGTCTTCAGAAGATACTTACAACCAGAAAAGGATTACCTTTCATTTTCACTAGTTTACAATAGTGGGGAGCGGACCCTTGATCTGGTTAGAAAATATACAGATAGTGCCCTTAAATTTCTCAATTTGATGAAATTTTGAATATGGTAATTATTTTTCTTATTTATAGATATGCAAGGACAAAGCTGAGGTAGAGGTATGGTTTGCAGGCCTTAAGACATTAATTTCTTCTGGAAGGCATAATAGGCTTGCGGCTGGAGGTGAATTATCCGAGGTGAATTTTTTAACAAGAATCCATTGAACTATCATTTTGACCTCAACTACTATTTGTTTACATGATGTCATGTAGTTTCTGCTTGTTCTTTGAAATTTTCCATGTATTAGTTTCCAGTTTTACAATGAAAGACTAGCTAATTAAAGTCTTAAACTACTGGAGAAGTTATACTATACCAACTTGATTGTTGGCTTTGATATTTCATTTCTTTCTTTACTTGTTAGGCTTTATGTATATTGTTTGATTGAAATCCACAAAGAATGTTAAATCTATAGGATAGTATATCTGAGAAAAGTTGGACCTTGTGAAAATTAAATGATTGAGCCTTTAATTGTCTATTAACTTTACACTTAATTATTCTATGATGTGTTTTTGTGGACCAAAGGAAAGTCATGAAAACAGTTTTTGTTTCTTTACAAGTCAGTATTTTGTTAGCATATTACTCAAGTGCATTTAAATTTCGGTTTCAGGATGATTTTATTCCGAACGCTCGTCCTTTTGGTGCAGCACTAGAGTTTGCTTCAAGCATTGCTCGTGGCAGGGTCTCTTTTGATATAGCTTCTAACGAGTCTTCATTGCAATCGGCAAGCCCAGATGTGGGGCTAGAGCGTGCAAATATGCTACCAAGGACAAGTATTGGAGATGGTTTTCGCGTTAGCGTGTCAAGCACACCTAGCTGTTCAAGTGGTGGATCAGGGCCTGATGACATTGAGTCACTAGGTGATGTTTATATATGGGGTGAGGTTTGGGAAAATGTGGTTTCACATGATGGATATGGAACTCAAGTCCCTTCCACAACAGATGTGTTGATTCCCAAGCCTCTTGAGTCGAGTGTTGTTCTCGATGTTCAACAGATTGCGTCCGGTGTGCGACACATGGCTCTAGTGACAAGGCAAGGAGAGGTTTTCACTTGGGGAGAGGAATCGGGGGGAAGACTTGGTCACGGCATTGATAAAGATTTCGGTCGCCCCCAACTTGTTGAGGTTCTATCAGTTACTAACATGGAGTTTGTTGCTTGTGGAGAGAATCATACTTGTGCTGTGTCTATATCAGATGATTTTTTCTCATGGGGTGATGGTGTATACAATGTTGGTCTTCTTGGCCAAGGCACTGAGGCTAGCCATTGGATACCAAAGAGGGTTAGTGGTCCTTTGGAAGGACTTCAAGTTATATCTATTGCTTGTGGCACATGGCATTCAGCATTAGCAACTTCTAATGGGAAACTTTTTACTTTTGGTGATGGAACATTTGGTGTCTTGGGTCATGGAAATAGAGAGAGTGTGCCATATCCAAAGGAGGTTCAATTGTTAAGCGGGTTGAAAACTTTGAAAGTCGCGTGTGGAGTTTGGCATACAGCGGCTATTGTAGAGGTTACATTTCAGTCTGGCTCAAATGTTTCATCAAGAAAGCTCTTCACTTGGGGAGATGGTGACAAATACCGTTTGGGACATGGGAACAAGGAAACATATCTTCAACCAACATGTGTCTCGGCGCTTATTGAATATAATTTCCACCAGATAGCGTGTGGACACACTATGACTATTGCTCTTACCACTTCTGGTCATGTGTTTACTATGGGAGGCAATGAGAATGGTCAACTAGGAAATCCTATGTCTAATGGAAAAGTACCTATGCTAGTGCAAGATAAATTGGTGGGTGAATTTGTTGAGGAAATTTCATGTGGATCTCATCATGTTTCTGCCTTGACATCAAGAAGTGAACTATACACTTGGGGAAAAGGTGAAAATGGAAGATTAGGACATGGAGATATAGAGGATAGAAAATCTCCTACATTAGTAGAAGCCTTGAAGGAGAGGCATGTGAAAAACATCTCCTGTGGGTCAAACTTCACATCTTGCATATGCATCCATAAATGGGTCTCTGGTGTTGACCAATCTGCTTGCACGGGATGTAGACAACCATTCGGTTTCACAAGGAAAAGGCATAACTGTTACAATTGCGGGTTAGTGCATTGTCATGCTTGTAGTTCAAAAAAGGTATTGAAAGCAGCATTGGCTCCAACTCCGGGAAAGCCTCATCGCGTGTGTGATTCTTGTTATACTAAGCTTAAAGCTGTTGAGGCAGCTGGCACTGCTTCTACTAATTTTAACAGAAAAGTTACCACCACGCCGCGTAGTTCCATAGACGGGAGGGAAAGATTTGGACAAGGAGAAGTAGGGCCATCCAGAATGCTCCTGTCTCCTTTCACGGAACCACTAAAATACCTTAACATGAGGACTAATAATAAGCTTGGAAACAAATATGACAACTCTTCCTTTGTCCCACCTGCTCAAGTTCCATCCATTTTACAATTGAAAGATATTGTGTTTCCAAGTTCTGCGAATTCCATTCAAAATGTTTTGAAGCCTGCAATATCTCCAAGTCCACCACAAACTCCACCTATAAACTCGAGACCAACATCGCCATACGCAAGAAGGCCTAGCCCGCCACGTTCTAGAACTCCTGGATTTTCTAAAAGTGTTATTGACAGTTTGAAGAAGACTAATGAGCTTTTGAACCAAGAAGTCTCACAATTGCAGAACCAAGTAATTTACTGATATTTTGTTTGTATATTCTCTGAGAAGCCTCATATGTCACCAGTATAATATTTATGGATGTTTTATTTATATAGATGCGAAGTTTGAAGCAGAAAAGTGACATGGAAATTCAGAAGCTTCAGAAAAACGTAAAGGAAGCTACCTTGTTGGCTGCAGAGGAATCTTCTAAATGTAGAGCTGTGAAAGAAATTTGTGTGTCCACGGTAGATCAGGTATCTGAATTCTACATATTCCATGTCTATATCTTAAGTTGCTGACTTATTTAAATCTAATGTCACTGGTCCAATAATTAAACAATGATACATAAATAGAATTGGGAACCCAAAAATCATGAAATTGTAACATATTAAAAACTATTTGATAATAGGTCAATTTTTGTGTGTAAACAAACATAAAAAACTTCTAGTGTACCTAATTTTTTTATAAACCCAATTCACATTTATGAATTAGAATATTCTTCTCCATTAATATCTATTGATGATAAAGCAATATATGAAGATGATTTTCATACCTTTTTGAAAATACAGAACCAAATACAGATAAGGGTAGGCAAGAAAAATAGGAGACATGAATTCATGACATTAAAAAAGGAATGAAAAAGATGTAAGAAGAATTGTTAAATGTATGCACCATTAATTAATTAAAATAAAAATCATATTTATGACCAACTATTGCAATAAGGTTTTCAATGTGGATAAAAAAACGATAATTAACACTAACAATCAGAAAATGGTAGTTCAAAACTGGGCTGCATCAAAGAGCTATACTTGCATTATTTATCAGAAACATGCTTATCTGACCTTTTATGTACTCCAATTATTGGGAGAAATAACCCAAAAACAAATGAACGTCACTGTTCTTTTGGCCTCCTCACTCATAACTGCCAACTTATTTGACTTAGCATATACTGTTTGACATATGCTTCATCATGCAACAAAGAGGTGAAAATTCTTCAATTAAGGGGGATATGCGAAAATGGAATTTTCTTTTGTTAAAAACCCATCAATCAGGTACTTCTTGTACATAATCTTAACTAGGTAATTGTCTTTGGTTTTATCTAGATGAAAGAAATGGCAGAAAAGTTACCACCAGAAATTTCACCAAGTGAAAATTTTCAAACCACGCTTACCCGAGCTGAAGATTTTCTAAGAGAATTCGAATCATCTTCCGTGCCATCAAGCTTGACCTTTGAGCAACAAAGAGCATCTAGTACACTTGCTTCTACATTGCCAGAACATAGAATTGAAGGAAATAATGAAGCAGCAGCAGTTGACCAATCTCAAGATGGAGGAAATGTCCTTCAAGAAAGTAATAGATCTTCTGTTCCTAATACTGAAGCAGCAATGCCTCCTGAAAGCTCAGAAAGTTCAAGGTCACTACACCCTTCAAGATCAGTTAGGGAAGGAGAAACAGAAGTCACTGAGCAATTTGAACCTGGCGTTTATGTGACATTAGTAGTAAAGCCAGATGGCAATAAAGTTTTCAAGCGAGTTAGATTCAGGTACTACAATTTTTTTGTTCATAAAGCTTGATTGATCTCATTTTCATAGTCAATGTCGGTTTCATTATGATTTTGTTTGAAATGGTCCTAGTATACTAAGGTTCCTAAAATTGGTGTTATTTTCATCTCTATCCAATTATCCATGTGTGTGTTAGACTAAAATAATAACTACACTTGTATTAAGGACTCATTTTGACTAGATATATAATCGAATAAGTCCTTCGAGTAAAGCAATTATCATTCTAAATCTAGTTTTTGGGTAGAGTTAAATCTAGTCCAAATTCTAATATGACATTAGAATATATCATATATTCATTTATTAGGTCATCCATAGATGGATCAACCACAAAGATGCCAATTCTTTGTTGCCCCTGCAGCCTCTGCAACAGCAAAATAACAAGTGTATAAACATTTTGATCAACTTAACCTTTTATGGATCAATCTGAACCATTTAACCATATAAGAATTAAAGGCCAAGAATTTGCAGCAGAGAGCGAGAGCTGCAGAGAACATGGTTGTAGAGGATCCATGTTGCTAAACTAGGTAGCTTTTATGGATCAATCTGAACCATTTAACCATATAAGAATTAATGGCCAAGAATTTGCAGCAGAGAGCGAGAGCTGCAGAGAACATGGTTGTAGAGGATCCACGTTACTTCATTCTCTAGGTCTTACAATGACTAGAGATATGACAAGTCCTTATAAAAAGTACAACAATCTTCACCCCTAAGTAAACTTTTGCAATAGAGTTAGGCTTTTGCGAAAGAATTTAATGGATATGCACTGTCAGTGTAAAATAGTTTTACACTGACATCCAATTGAATTCCGCCAAATAAGCAAATATGTTTTTATTTTAACTAAAATTAAAAATGAATGTAACTCTCTCTCCTACGTTTTTATTTTAACTAAAATTAAAAATGAATGTAACTCTCTCTCCTACGTGGCAACCATTGATTGGATGTCAGTGTAAAACTATTTTACACTGACGGTGCATATCCATTAAACTCTTTGCGAAATTCTAATAACTTGTACCCAAGAAATAATTAAATAAATAAGCTATATTATTTGAATGATCTCTTTGATCTTAGATTTGCATGCAACCCATTAGTCATATGATCCAATCATCAAATAAACATTGGATGAGCAAATTCTCTGTTGATATCACTAAGCAATATTTTTGTTTTTTCCGATGATAATTGCATTTGCATGGACTCTTATTTGGTGATCTGAAAGGTTTTCCATGGCACTCAATCAATTGTTATATTTTTGTTCATTCCACCATATCTCTAATTCTCTCTGATGTTCTTGTAATGTTTTTTATGCAGTAAGCGAAGGTTCCATGCTCATCAGGCAGAAGAATGGTGGAACAGAAACAAAGATCAGGTGTTTAGGAAATATAGTACACAAGCTACAAATCCTGAAGGTTCTGGGTCATCATCTAGTGCAGCACCACCCCCTGCTGAAGAAAATACTGAGGCAGAAGAAGCACCTTCCTAATCTTGAATGCTTGTAGTCTACATAGGTATGATCTTAGTTTAATGAAATGATCATAAAGTATAGAAGTATGATTAATCTACCAAGTGTAGCAAAAGTTGTATTAAGTGAAGAATTTTGCAGATTTTTACATCATAGCTTGGATAATCATGTATTCACTTAGGACAAAAATAGTAGTAGGAACAGCGTATGACTTAGATATAGGAAAGTTAATTTCTTTTTTTTATCAGTTAAAGAGTCTCATTTCATTAATTAATTACTGTTTTCTTAAAACATTTCAAGCGCCTACGTATCATATAAGTTTATGTGTAGTTTCATGAAGTTTATAAGTGAATAATTATTCTTTCACACCTCATTTTTTAGGTGGAAAGAGGTGGAGGAGGAGAGAGATAGGAAGAAAAGAAAAAGTATGAGAGAGAAAGTATAAGATGTGATAGATCATAAGAGGAGAGAGATAGAAATAAAAATATGTGAAAATGAAGTGGAGAAAAAATGAGGTGTGTACATATCATTGTTGTTTATAAGTCCTATTAGATTGAGAATGACGTCTACCAAATAAAAGAGTGAGAGCTGCTAGATGATTAGTAGATTTTAATTAAATTTCATCTAACAATAATAGTTAATGTACCAAGTGTAGCAAAAGTTTTATATAGGCACATTTTTTTGGTGCTCCAAGGTATTATTACAACAAGCAGCCATTATAATATCCCCTTAGAAATTGAATTTTCAATTAAATCTTTAAAATGTCTGGCTATCTACCAACTTTTATTGGTTGTGTCTAGACTCATTAAGTCAAGAGTTTTGTAGCATTTTACATCATTTAGGATAGAAATAGTAATAGAAACAGCTTATGACTTAGATATAGAAAAATTAGTCACTTACTTTACGTCAATTGACACATCATTCTTCTAATTTCGTTTGGTAACATCTAGTGTTTCTCAATTTATAAATGATAAATGATGATTAATACCTTATCAATATTTCCAAAACAAATAGTAGCCACAAGTTAAAAATTGAGCGGCGTTCAATGAAGTTGCTTCTCTTCCTTATGGTGCTTCTCTTCCTTGTGGTAGAACTGCTCATTCTAAATTTCCAATTCCATTGCAATTGACCAAAATTCAACATGTAACATCAAACAAGCAAGTAAGAAAGCTGAAATTGCGGGTGATTTTTTTCTACATGCATTATGTGGAGGTTTAAAACGGTTACAAAATGCGAAGTTAAAAGAAAAACATGACACTATATACTAGTGGTGTAAATTGTCATAAAATACGTGCATGAAAAAATCATCTGTAAGTTTTGTGTCGGTTTCACACTCGTATCACGTTTTTCCTCTTTTTAAAAACTTTTCACTTTGTGGCGGTAAACCACAAAGTGGTGTGCCAAATTGGATGACTGGAAACTTTAGGGTAGCTATTAGTCGGTTTCATGGACATCCAATCGCCATGCGGTGTATATGAAGATGGTGTTTGTGTGCACCACCCATGAGGTGGTTTATGTGAGATGGAACCCTAACACCATGGCCCATATATGAACAAGATATATCAGGTATGTGACTATGTCAGCTGTCAGCATGTTTCGAATTTAAAAGATTATCACACAGGTTTTAGTTTACATAATTGTATTGATGTAAAGTTGGAGAAAGGATTCAAGAAAGTATAATTGGTAATATTCCACCAAAAAGTGTTGTCATCACCATGCTCAAGTCAACAAGTGCTTTTACTCTTATACCACACAACCCAGTGTTGAAATTGCAAATGTTTGTTGAAAGTATGTTGGGAAGGTGTGGTTTAATGTAAGAACTATATAGGATTGAAAGTGGAGGAGAGACTGAGTGGATTGCTTTTTGAGAGTGAAAAGAAGAACTTTAAGGGGAATTGGAAAATGGGGTTCGTCACTCGCATCACATGGCATTTGTGGATATTGTAATTGGACCAAAATATTTTGTTTAGAGGGCAAACCACAAAGTTTCTTTGTTTGAAATTCCTCAGTGTTAGTGTGCGTCAGACAAGATATAGAAAGAATATAAAGGACAATTTGCAAAGTTCCATGGAACCTTCCTCATTTAACAAAAACTTTTGTCTATATGATGCTTTCCAATTCAATTATTGTTTCGATTATGAGGTACTTTACCGGTATATATGTTCTTTATTACACAAAGTTTCCCTGTGTACATGGTTGTATGTGTTTTGTTTTTCAACGAGATAGTTGTTTTGCCTCTTATTTCTCTGCAAGATTTGAACATGTTTCACTTTCGCTGAAACATAACTCTATCTTGGAGCGGGCAAAAATTCCACTCTGCTTCTAAAGTTACTAGTTGCGGTCAAGAGTAGAACTAGGAATTATACCACATCATCATAGCGAACAATTAATATATTAACTGTTTGGGCAAGTGAAGAACATGAAAATAAACTAATTGTGTATATGCATGAATTTATTTTAGCACATTCTCTATATTTTAGTTCACTTATCGATTACCTAACACATAAAAGATAATCATCAAAGCAGGGTACCAAGGAAAATAACCATCTTATAACATTAACACTTGGTATATAAAAGAAAAAAATATATAAAGTGTTGAGCGTGAATTACTATAAACGCTTTTAGATAAGCATTATTATTGTAATATTGTTGTTGTTGTTGTCTCGATGGAAACAAAAGCAGTTATCTTTTTTTTTTTTTGAAGCTGGATATAATATTAAAGAAATCAAATCGCCATAGAGGCTTATACATCCGAAGACACCAAAAGATTCAAAGCTTGCGGAACCTCCTCAACCCAAACAACGTTGGGAAACTTTGAGGAGTTCTTCGCCAAGAAATCAGCTACTGAGTTACCAGAACGACGAACAAAAGAAAAATCAAAACTAATAAAGGATGAGACCAAGTCTCTACAATCATGCAATACAGAAAACAAATAAGATGCACCATGTTGTTGCTTCCAAGCCTCAAAGAGTTGCAAGCAATCCGTCTCCAAAATCACTCTAAAAAAACCAAGGTCTCGAGCCAAAGACAAACACCAGCGAAAGGTCGCCTATGCATGATTCAGAGTACCCTATCATCCATCCCTCTTTTCGTTCTTTCTATTTTCAAACTGCCCGTTGGAATTGAAAAACGATGCACGCAAATAATCAAGAATTTCCTATGGGGTGGTCATGATGGGGAGCAAAAACTAACCTGGATAAAATGGGAAATTGTTTGTAGGCAAAAGGAATTAGGTGGGCTTGGACTGCAAGACTAGAAATCTTTAAATAGAGCCTTAATTGGTAAATGGAGATGGAAATTGATGCATGATAGAAATAGCCTATGGAGAAAAGTCATCAGGGAAAAATATGAAATCTGATGGGAAACACTCATTGCGCATCGGCCCTGTAGGTCTTATTCTCCATGGTGGAGTGATCTATTATCAACATGTTTCCTCTCTGAATCTAGTCATGCTTATTGGTTTGATGATGCAGTGGCTCGAAAGGTTGGTGAAGAAAATGAGACTCGATTTTGGGAAGATAGTTGGCTTGGTGAGGGGCCCCTCGCCAATAGTTTTTGGAGGTTATTTTGGTTGTCAACCCAAAAAACTCTTTGCATAAAGGATATGGGGTCTTGGGATGGTAATTCATGGTCTTGGAAATTCATTTGGTCCAGGAAACTTCGTGAGCACGATCGAGTTGGATTGGGTGTCAAATATTTCCAACAAATTGGAAACGGTTAATATGAGGTTGGGCACTCCGAATAAATGGTTCTGGCAAGCGGACCCTGAAGGCAATTACTCAGTCAAATATGCTTACTCCTGGCAGAGGGAACAAGACATGGAGTCTGTACCTGACTTCAAATGGTTATGGCAAGTTCACGCACCACCAAACATTAAGGCTTTTATTTGGAAGGTATTTTGGAATCGAATCCAGACAAGGGATAACTTAAAAAGAGGGGAATAATTCAAAGCACTACTGAATCAAAATGTCTGTTATGCAACACGATTAAGGAAACATCCAACCATCTTCTCTTTAATTTCTCGTTCTCCTATAGGGTTTGGCAACTGTGTTATGAATGGTTGGGAATCTCCACATCACCACCCGATGTAGTAGAGAACACTTCCTACAACATTCGATTGGATTTTCCAACACTGGCATAAGGGAGAGTTTCTGGTCAATCTGGTGTTCAGTGGTCTGCTCCCTCTGGTTACATAGAAATTCAAGTATTTTCCAGAATGACACCCCCTGATCCTGGAAATTTTATGCATATTGTTGAGATGAGAGCCTGGAACTGGTTATCAGCAAGGCATAAAGGAATTTCGGGCCTCCTCTTTGAATGGTTGTCCAATCCAATCCTACGCCCATCGTGCTCGTAATGGCAGTGCCACTCGATCTGGTTTGCTGGGAATCATTGGCTGCTACGATGCTATGTAGAGGACTTGCTTTATCGTGGTTCTTAGACTGGAGGGATCTGGAGACTAATCTGGGGAGTTTGTTTTAAATGTTAATTAATTTTTTCTTTCCCTTATTGTCTCTAACTGTAGAAATATTTCTTGTTCGCTTTTCTTTCCTCCTTCTTGTATATGGGTTTAGGCACCTCTTGTGCTTACATCAATATACTTCTTGCTTATCAAAAAATAATAATATTATTATCGTTGTTATTGTTGTTGTTTTTGTTGTTGTCAAGAAGCGCTACTAATCTTAATTAATACTATCATAGTACCACTACTCTCACACAAAGAAAAAAACCACTACTAGGTCCTCACGACCCAACGCACAATGACTAGCCCAACACAGCCCACACACATCTAACCCTAAGTTTAAATAGTTAACACATGACAAGGTAAAGGGAGGTAGTCGCACAAGTAAATACAGGGAGAAAGAGAAAGAAAAATGGAAGAGAGAGAGAGAGATAGAGATATGAGCGTGAGAACAAAGAGAATATGAGAGTGGAATAGTTGAGTGAGACATCAGTATAAATAATTCTCGATCTATTTTTCTTTCTGTTGATGATGATATCGTTGCAAGATCAAAGCTAAAGCTTGAACTTTTCCGGATCTGTTGATGATATGTCTCGATTCGTTGATACTGATGTTGTTACACGATCATAGGTAAATCTTGAATTTATCCAAATCTGGATTTGTTGTTTCTCTTTCTCTTTCTCGATCTCCATCGCATGCCTTGGGTGTGGGTTGAGGGAAGGTTCTGGAAGCATAAATTTAGGGATTTGTTTATGTTTTTGTTGTTATGTGTTTGTTGGTAGATGATGTGTCTCGATTTGTTTACGGTGATGTTGTAACAAGATCAAAGGTAAAGCTTGAACTTTTCCAAATCTAAATATGTTATTTTTCTTTCACTTTCTCTTTCTTGATCTCTTTCATATAGCCTGGGTGTGAATTGTGGGAAGGTTGGGAGAGGTATATATATAAATCATTCTCGATCTATTTCTCTTTATGTTGATGATGATATTGTTACAAGATCGAAGCTAAAGCTTGAACTTTTCCAGATCTGTTGATGGTGTGTCTTGATTCGTTGTTGATGATGTTGTTACAGATCATAGGTAAATCTTGAACTTTTCCAAATCTGGATTTGCGGTTTCTTTTTCTCTTTCTCGATCTCCATCTCATGCCTTGGGCGTTGGTTGAGGGAAGGTTCTAGAAGCAAAAATTTATGGATTCATTTACGTTTCTGTTGGTTATGTCTTTGTTGGTTGATGATGTGTCTGGATTTGTTGACGATGATGTTGTTACAGGATCAAAGGTAAAGCTTGAACTTTTCCAAATCTAGATATGTTATTTTTCTTTCTCTTTCTCTTTCTCTTTCTCGGTCTTCTTCGCATACCCTGGGTGTGAATTGTGGGAAGGTTCTGGAAGCACAAACTTATGTGTTTGTTTCCTTCTATTTCTTAACGCTTAATTTTTTCATGACGTTCCTTATTCTACAGGTTGGTGAGAAAAAGGGTTCATTTAGTCAAGACTAAGGTAAGCCTTATTTTCTTATGTATGATGTTTTTTTTAACTATGTATCATGATATATATATATATATATATATGATTTTGATGTTAGATTATTCAATATTTACCAATTATGATTATTGTATTGGTATACTATACCTTTTATAATATTTTCGTTTAACTAACTTATTCATTATCTCTCTAATTGTACAAAGCATGTTATGACATTGGCGAATTAGATGCCATGTTTTACTAATGACAGGGACTACATGCAATTTTATGATATCTTTGGATTTAATTATGTGGATTTCCATTACACTATGACCAATCATTTTTATATCATATATTTTTGAATAGAAAGCTCACTCTTATTTATCCACATTTAGGTTTTATTGAAGATTTGAAGCAAAACTTGAAAGCGAAATTGAATTTGTTTATTAGAAGAAGGAAGATTCATATTTTGTCTTAGGGAGAACAACATGTTCTCTCTTTAATGTGTTCTTGCTAATCAATCTTACATTCTGTTTTAGGATTCATAAACTGTAATAATATCATATGTAACTGTTTTTTATATTTTACTTAACGATATTTATGTCATTGTAATGCTATTTTTTCTTTCATGCATGTTATCTCAACTACTGATTTTGATCATTATCTTATGCTTGTTGTGTAGTATGAAGTTATTAGAGAGTTTGACTAAAAACGCATCATCTCACAACGCTTAAAATATCTGTGCTCAGAGGAGGAGAACACAAAAAATTCTTTTAGAGGTTGAAGGCACAGAGATAAGTATATATAATCTCGAACTCATTATTTTTTCAAATTTTTACTTTTTCCCACTTTCTCTGTTAATATTTTCTTCAATTTTTTGATTGTGGGTGTCACCATTGCTTCTCATTAAAAGAAAACTTGCTTTTTAATCACGAAAAAAATGTTTCTTTGATGATAAATATATATGACGAGAATAACATGTGGTTTATGAAATGCAAATGCTAAGCTAGTGAAAATTTTCTTTTTTGTTTAAAAAAGAAACCTTATGTAACTTTGATCATGTTGCATATTAAAACTTTTCTTCTAACTCGATGTTATGACTAAAATAAGAGCATCAATTGCAACTAAAGTGAGTTTATGTTACCAAATCATGTGATATCAGCTTCATATAGAAGATGTATTTTTTTTAATTTTTCCATCTTTATTTCTTTCTTTCCTCTCTTGTCTATATCTTTAAACTCTTCGCCGCATAAGATGGTTTCGAGGTTGTGTTATCATTAATGAGATTTTTTGGTCCGTTTTTTATAGAACTTTTGTGTTATGCTTATAGGCCCTTACCTTTTACCAATACATTTGTATGTGTAAAAAATCCAATTTATTTACAAAAAAATCAAATCCAAATTATTTTATAAATAAAGAATCATGCTTGCTTCAGTCAAACTCTTAAGGTTACGGAGAATTAACGACTTGTGAGAGTGAGTGCCATCAAAATTGAGTTATTTTGTTCAAGTATGCGGTGTCATCTGGCGGTTGCTCCTTTTATGGTGTTGTCAAGGATTTTCCAAAACATATTGTCTTTGTTGGTGATATGAATAAAGTGTTGAAGTTCTTGATGTAAGTCCTCCTCCCCTTGAGGATCCAACCTTGAAGTATGGCTGGTCGGAAAACTGCTGTCTCGCGCGCCATTCGATTGCGACGCGTTTATGAGCGCCATGGCGGAATAGTGGAAGTCTCGGCATAGGATTGAAAGTCGTGGGCACATGCGAAACTTGTTCACGTTCCGTTTCTTTGACAAACTGGATATGGATGACGTGCTTCATTTAGATCCCTGAACCTTAAATGGGTACACTGTGGTGTAGGGAAAGCTCTGTACCAATCGAGTTCCGCCTGAGGTCCCGCTGGTGAGGGTCCGATTTTGGGTCCAAGTGTACGACCTCCACCTCGATCTCAAAACCTAGGGGGTTGCTCGATTAATTGGAAGCTCTTTTCGAGGCATCATTAACTAGGACCATTCAAACCGTTCCGGAGATATTCTTTGTATTCGGATGTGGGTGGAAACTATTGTTCCTTTGAGAACTAAACTTCTCATAAAAATATACAGAGAAGCTTTTCTTTTAGAAGGGTTGTTCAAGTATGAGCAACTTTCCAACTTTTGCTATCATTGTGGGTTCTTGGATCACGTTGTGGAAGAGTGTGATCAGCTCCCTTATGGGCCCTGGATTACTCACATAGGGCCTTGTGATGGAAAAGGTGCTGTATTTTTTTGTCAAAGGCGCAGGCTCATCGCGCGCTACCGATTCTTGTTCTGGAAATGCAGCAAATGCAGGTTCAGATGCAAGTGTTTTGGGTGAGACAGAGGCAGGCGTTGTTTCGCAGCCAGTTGTGGAGAAGTCAGTGTACCCATTTAAGGTTCAGGGATCAGAATGAAGCACGTCATCCATATCCAGTTTGTCAAAGAAAATGAACGTGAACAAGTTCCGCATGTACCCACGAATTTCAATCCCATGTCGAGACTTCCACTGTTCCCCCATGGCGCTCTTGAACCTGTCACAATCGAATGGCGCGCGAGACAACAGTTTTCCGACCAGCCATACCCCAAGGTTGGATCCTCAAGGGGAGGAGGACTTAGATCAAGCACTTGCAACACTTTATTCATATCACCAACAAAGACAATATGTTTTGGAAAATCATTGACAACACCATAAAAGGGACAAGCGCAAGATGATCACAGTAGACTACAATGAAGAAAACTCAATTTTGATGGCACTCACTCTCACAAGCCGTCAATTCTTCATAACCTCATGAGTGTGTCTGGAGCAAGCATGGTTCTTTATTTATAAAAATATTCAGATTGGATTTTTTTGTAAATAACTTGGATTTTTTACACATACAAATGTATTGATACAAGGTAAGAGCCCATAAGCATAACACAAAAGTTCTATAAAAAACATACCAAAAAATCTCATCAATGATATCACAACATCCAAACCACCTTATAAGGGGCGCAACCGAAAACTAATCTGAAATCACTTTTTTAATCACCGAGTAGTGCTCGTTTGTAGGGGTCTTTTGAATACAATAAAATAATATTTTTTTAACTAAGTTAGAAAAAATGTGTGTGTACCAAGAGTCTACAGGAGAGCATCTTCTTATGTCAAACAATGACATGAAAACTTATGTAGTACCTTATTTAAAGGAACAAAATAACATATGTTCATATTTGATAAACAAAGTAGAATAAACGTGATTCAAGCCTTCAAAATCTTATTTGATATAAAGTGAATATTGATTCGTGTATATACTATATTACAATAACCTTTTTCTAAAATCTCCTGATTTCTAATAGCATATTTGGATTAACTATGATTTTAAGAGGCAATTCTGGCATCTAGAAGCTACTCACAAAAACTACTAGAATTGTAGGTTTGCAGGGGTCGGGCCCCAAGCCTCTGAACTAGCACTACAAAAAAAAAGCCTTGTCCTTGTGTTCGTATAATAAGAAGCGGCCCTAAGGTTTTCTACCCATATCGAGTTAAGCCTACCCATCCCTCCTTGGTTTAGGGAAGATTCCAATTACCATGTCAAAAAGCAATCGCTGAATTCACTCTTCTGGCTTTTGCCATTGAAGCAATCCCGAGATCTTTAAAATTCCCTTTTGGCATAGTACACAAAAACAATTATTTTCAAGGTGCTAGAATTGTTTTTCATAAAAATAAACAAAGTTGATCAGAACATGCTATTATAAATCATGCATTTTTTAGAAAGGTATTATATGTAAATATATACAAATCAATATTCACTCCAAACCAAACCAGATTTTGAACGCTAGAATCACATTTATTCCACTTCGTTCTTCGAATATGAACTTATATTATTTTGTTCCTTTATATATGGTACTACATAATTTTTCATGTTATTGTTTGAGATAAGTAGATTTTCACCTGTAGACCACTCGTACTTTAATTTTTAGTTAAAAATATTATTTTGTTACTTTCAAAAGACTCATAAGAAAAAACCCTCTTAGCCAACTAAAAAAATGTTATTGTGTTGTGTAAGAGATGAAATATGAAGAGTGTGTGAGAAGCTTCATTTCCTCAAGGGAGAGAATGTGAAGGGTATGTGAAAAGTTTCAAAAATCAAGACAACATAAAGCATAAAAAGAAGTTGAAAAATAAATGAAACATTTAGAAATATTTATTGTATTAGAATGTAAAAATATTAATTTATTTAATTTAATACTTATTGTCTTCATTTAATATTTATTAGATTGAAATATTTAATTATTTTAAATTATTATTTAATATAATTTATTAACATTTAACTATTTTTTTTTCCTATGGAAAGCAGAAAATGCAGTGAAGAGCAATACTTCCTCTGTTCCTAATCATAAGACTTAATACAAAAAAATTGTGCTTATGAAGGAAGCACTAAATGTGTCTAGTTAGTTATTGATTTTTAAAAAATGCATACATTCTTCCATATTTACCCTTCGTCATTTTCTCTCACTAGTAATTATTGCATTAATGGTAGGTGGTAATTACAATTTTGGAAATGAAAACGCACAATAATGTAAGGGGGTACATGTGAAAGAATACAATACTTTTTGCTAGATCATTGTAAAATGTCCTATATTTAGGAATATAAAAAATGTAAATTTAGGTCTTATAATTAGGAACAGAGGGATTACATACAAAGAGATAGACATGAGAGGAAAGAAATAAATAACGATGAAAAAATTAAGAAAATACCTCTTCTATGTGAAGTTGATATCACATGTGTAACACCCCAACTTTCATGGGTCACAATTAGTAACCTGCTAAAGTAAAAATGCAATGATTTCCAAATAATATATAAATACGGGTATATATTTTTTTCTTTTCTTTTCAAAACATTTCCAAAACATGATATGCATACTCCAACCAACATGATTTTGTAAAATAAACTCACTTTAGTTCTAATTTAGGTTGGGCGAGTCCTTCACAAGTCTAGGACCCGCCACATATACAAGCAAGATTCAAGATAGAAGACCCCAGAATCGTCACGGGCGGGCTCTCGGCAAGGACATGGCCGCCAACATAGGAGGGTCTTGGTTAGGCAGAGAGACTCACCCGCCCATATGCTGGATTTAGGCTTATTTTACTTAATTGTATAGGGAATTGGCCATCGAATGTGAGGCTCAATTCCCCAAATCTCATAGGACAATATATCCACCCACTATAAAAGGGGGTCATCCTTTTTACTAGTTAGCTTTTTACTCATTTAATGATATAATACACTTATTTCATCATCTTTCCTTATTTGTGATGTATTAGGGTTTACTAGAATATTCTTTTAGATCCGGTAGGTCTTAGCACGAAACATAATTGTTTCTCTTCATTTAGTTATAACATCGATAAGCATTAGAAGAAAAGTTTTTATATGCAACTTGGTCAAGATTACATAAGGTTTCTTCTTAACAATTTTTTTTCTCACTAACTTGGCATTTGCATTTCATAAATCACATCTTATTGTCGTTATATGTGTTTATCATCAAAGAAACATTTTTTTCGCGGTTAAAAAGCAAGTTTTCTTTTAATGAGAAGCACGGGTGACACCCACAATTAAAACATTGATGAAATTGATTAACAGATAAAGTGGAGAAAAAGTGAAAATTTGAAGAAATAATGAGTTTGAGATTATATATACTTATTTCTCTGCCTTCAACCTCTAAAAGAATTTTTCGTGTTCTCCTCTAAGCACAGATCTTTTCAGCGTTGTGGGATGATGCATTTTTAGTCAAACTCTCTAATAACCTTGAACTAGACAACAAGTATAAGACAATGATTAAAATCAGTAGTTGGGATAACATGCATGAAAGAACAAATAGCATTATAATGACGTAAATATCTTTAAGTAGAATATAAAAAAATACTTACATATGATATTGCCACAGTTTATGAATCCTAAAATAGAATGTAACATTGATTATGAAGAACACATCAAAGAGAGAACATGTTGCTCTCCCTAAGACATTATATGAATCTTCCTTCTCCTAATAAACAAATTCAATTTCACTTTCAAATTTTGCTTCAAATCTTCAGTAAAACCTAAATATGGATAAATAAGAGTGAGCTTTCTATTCAACAAAATTTGATATTAAAATCAAAGAGAGAACATGTTGCTCTCCCTAAGACATTATATGAATCTTCCTTCTCCTAATAAACAAATTCAATTTCACTTTCAAATTTTGCTTCAAATCTTCAGTAAAACCTAAATATGGATAAATAAGAGTGAGCTTTCTATTCAACAAAATTTGATATTAAAATGATTGGTATAGTGTAATGGAAATCCACTTAATTAAAACCAAAGAGATCATAAAATTGCATGAGGTCCATTGTCATTATTGAAGCATGGCATCTTACTCACCAATGTCATAAGCATGCTATGTACAATTAGAGAGATAATGGATGAATTAGTCAAACTAAAATATTATAAAAGATATACTATACCAGTACAATAATCACAATTGCTAAATATTGAATAATCTAACATCAAAATCAAATATATAGCATCATACATAAGAAAAGAAGGCTTACAAATGAACCCTTTTTCTCACCAACCTGCATAATAAGGAACGTCACGAAAAATTTAAGCGTTAAGAAAAAGAAGGAAACAAACGCATAAATTTGTGCTTCAAGAACCTTCCCACAATTCACACCTAGAGTATGCGAAGAAGATCGAGAAAGAGAAAAAGAACAAGAAAGAAAAGCAACATATCCAGATTTGAAAAAGTTCAAGCTTTACCTTTGATCTTGTAACAATATCATCGTCAACAAATCGAGACACATCATCAACAAACAAAGACATAACCAATAGAAACATATACGAATCCATAAATTTCTGCTTCCAGAACCTTCCCTCAACTAACACCCAAGGCATGCGATGGAGATCGAGAAAGAGAAACCGCAAAACCAAATTTGGAAAAGGACATGATTTTTCGATGATCATGTAACAACATCATCATCAACGAATCAAGACACATTATCAACAGATCTTGAAAAGTTCAAGCTTTAGCTTCGATTTTGTAACAATATCAACATCAATAGAAAGAGAAAGAGATCGAGAATTATTTATACATATACCTCTCCCAACCTTCGCACAATTCACACCAGAGTATGTGAAAGAGATCAAAAAATAGAAAGAGAAAGTGAAAGAAAAACAACATATTTAGATTTGGAAAAGTTCAAGCTTTAACTTTGATCCTGTAACAACATCATCGCCAACAAATGGAGATACATCATCAGCCCAACAAAAACATAACAACCAAAACATAAACAAATCCCTCAATTTGTACTTCCAGAACCTTCCTTCAACCCACACTCAAGGCATGCATTAGAGATTGAGAAAGAGAAAGAGAAACAACAAATTCAGATTTGAAAAAGTTTAAGATTTATCTATGATCTTGTAACAACATCATCATCAACGAGTCCATACACATTTGTTAAGTTCAAACTCTATTTATATAGTCTATCATGTTTTGAATGATAACAATTTTCTAAAGCGTAAGTAATGTAATTAAATATAACATGTGAATTGTATTTCAGGAAATCACATGTATGCCCTCTTTCCCTGTCGTCTCTTACTCAAAGGATAAGACTACATATGGAGACGTTCAAGCAAAGAAGAGAAAGGACAAAGAGCATCAAAGGAAGACGAGACTAGCGAAAGAACTCAAACAAGAATCATCGTCTATGCAAGAAGATCAAGGAAAGAATCACAGCATCGAGGCAGACTATACAAGAAAAGGAACGTCATATCTACTGAATAGTCTGACAAGAAAAAGAAGAAGAATGGTCAAATTATCAAGATCATCTTCATAAGGAGAAGCCAAAGCATCAAGCATGTACACAACAAGAATCAAAGCTTCAGAACTACACATGCAAGATCAAAAGAAGCTATAAGATCGTATGAGAAGACTACATGTTGGTCTACGACATTGTCTATCTCACAGCTAATCAAAGGAAGCAATGTTCAGAGAAAATAGCGTTATATTCAAATGGAAATATCTCTGACATTCTTGAGGAGAAATTCAAGTATTGAGAAATCACGTGATACTCCACAAAACATGTTGACCAAGGAAACAAGTACAACCATGTCATCATCAAGGGCTTCCTCTTTCTCTCTCTCCACCAAGAAATGAAGAAATGGAGCAAAGCTTATTGTTTGCGCCTGCAAGCATCAATCTGATTTAGGCAACACAAGACAATCCATTTCTAAAGAAGAAGAAGATCTTGGTCAAAGCTATCACTCAGGGGCGGACCCACAACATAGTGAGGGGGTTCAATTGAACCCCCTGAAAAAAAAAGAAAATTTTCACTTTCCCTCTTATATAGTTTTTTTTTAACCCCCTGAGAATTTTAATTTGCACCTTACTCCTCTCTCTCACACATGTACAGACTCACTCAGCCTCACCCTCTTACTCTCGCTCTGCTACCCTAGGTCTGGACGTCTGGTCAAGCACACACGCACAGCGTCGGCGCGCCACCGGCCACCACCAGTCCAGCCGCGCATCTGCGGCTCTGCCTCTCTATCTCTGTATCTCTGCAGCTTTGCTATCTCCGTATTTTTTTTCCACCAAAATCTCTTTCCTCTTTCTCGCTCTGTTCTAGAATTTTCCTTTTCCTCTATTTTCTCGGAGATTTTCCGAGTTGCCAAACACCGACATAAACCTGCAGAATCGTTTCGTTCCGATCGTGATCCCACCGATTTTCATTTTCTCACTCAGATTCTCTATATTGATTCTGCTATTCCGATTGAGAGTGAGAAAAGCGTTAGGTGTGGTGAGTGAAACTATTTGGAAAATTGAGCAAGCTACTTGAACTGGTGCGGGAAGCTGGATTCATCATCGAACTTGAATTTCAATCACTTCGCTGTTGTTGTTACCTGTTTGTTGTTGAATTTTTTCCTCCATTTTCCCCCCAATTTCTCTCAAGTAACAATAATCGAGAATTTTATTCCCATGAAAAGGTGTTTATTGTTTTTCCCTAATTCATGTGTGAAGCACTGAAGCTTGATTGCTAAATTGATTTTGGTGAAAACTGAAATTCTGAAAACCCATGATTGATTGATAATTTGATATATATATTTCACCCATTTTCAACTTGAGGGGGGTGAAAAACTAATTGAGTTAGAAGCAAGCGATGGGAGCTTGGGTAATCTGGATATCTGTCATCTTTTTTACATAGGGCAATGACATTAGATGATTTAGATCTTGCTTTGTTCACAGAAAAGTTCTATTCTAAATTGCTATGGATATGAAGGTTTTTTCTTGTTTGATTAGCTGGTCACTGATAGCCAAGTTACTCCTTTGGCTCAAGTCATTGTTTTCCTGTCTGATTTGTGTTATTCTGCATTTCTTCTCCCATGCAATTCTCATTGTTGCTGTTATTTGCTTTCTTTCTTTGTCTATTTTTTTCTCTTCCTCTAATTTGTATCCTGTTAGAGCTAGAGCTAGAGCTAGTTAGTTGAAGTAATGAAAATTAGTCATTCAATTTAGTTATCGGTTCTATCTTTCTACTTCCTATTAAAAGTATCCACTTTCATAATTTGTTGTTGAAATATTGCATTTGGTTAATGAAATACCACATTATAGTACTATGAAAACTTTACAGTTTATGCACTGACTTGAAATACCAATTATGTGCTACATTTGAGTGAAATGTGTGTTGATGTGATTTTTTTATCTCCCTTGGTATAAGCTTGAATTGAAGCAAACTGTTTATGTGTTATGTAAGTGCTGCTAGGACAACACAATCTTGACCTTGATTATTGGTCATAAGGTATATAAAGAATTCTGATTATGATATGCTTGAATCAAAAATTTGAACCCCTTGACCCCAGGGTCCTGGATCCGCCACTGCTATCACTCGTATTCTGAATGACCAGTTAAAGAAATGAATGAAGCTGTGCTGAACTGATTAGATCTTCTAAAGAGCAAAACGATTGAAGCAACGAAGCATCGTTTGCAAAGCTTAGGGGAACGATGAAAGCAAAACTTCTGAAAGGAACAATGTTCATCATGAAACGAAGTCTGCAGCTTCAGAAGAACATAAAGAAAAACAAGCTTCACAGTCAAATCATTTGAGAGAACACAGATTAACTGAAGCAAGCATCATCGTTTGAAGAACAGGTGAGGTTCTAAGACCATGAATTACCATCCCAAGACCCCATATCCTTTATTCAAATAGTTTTATGGGTTGACAGCCGAAATAGTCTCCCAAAACTATGGGCAAGGGGCACCTCACCAAGCCAACTATCTTCCCAGAATCGAGTCTCATTTCCTTCACCAACCTTTCGAGCCACTACATCGTCAAACCGGCAAGCATGACCAGATTCAGTGAGGAAACATGTTGATAATAGATCACTCCACTATGGAGAATGAGACTTGCAAGGGCAATGAGCATTGTGTTTCCCATTGGATTTCATATTTTTACCTGATGACTTTTCTCCATAGGCTATTTATGTCCTGCATTAATTTCCATCTCCATTTACAAATTAAGGCTCTGTTGAAAGCTTTTCAGTCTCACAGACCAAGCCCACCTAATTCCTTTGGCTTAGAAACTATTTCTCATTCTATCCAAGCTAGTTTTCACTCCCCATGATGACGACCCCATAGGAAATTCCTGATAATTTTTGTGCATCGCTTTTCAATTCCAACACGAGAAGTTTGAAAATAGAAAGGATGAAAAGAGGGATGGATGATAAGGTACTATGAATCAGGCATAGGCAACCTCCAAAGGATAATTTTTTTTTGTTTCCATTGAGGCAACAAATAACAACAACAACAACAATAATAGTAATAATAATGTTTATAAAGTGTTTATATTGATTCACGCTCATCACTTTATACATTTTTTCTTTTATAAAATAAGTGTTAATGTTATAATATTTAAGAATATTAGGGAGTGTTGACAAAAAATAGTGATTATGTGTTTATGACTTTAGTTTAATTTCTTTAAAGATGCAAAAGAGAGTTGAAACATGTCATCTAAAATAAAATAAGAAATTAAATTAAACATATTTTATTTACTATTTTTAATCTTTATAATTAGGTTACAAGATAAAAAAACATAGTTCATGTGAAATTTCAGCTTGCTATATTTTAAAAAATTATTTGTTGTGTAATTTTGAAGTTTTAAAATCGCAATATTGTGTGTAATTTTCATTATATATATTTAAAAAAATATTATTTAACTATCAATATTTCAACCATGGTATGACCATTGAACCTTGAAACAATATCTCGATCGGTTTAATGACTAGTCCATTTTGATTTTTTTTTTCAATACATCGAAAAACAAACAGAAAAAAAAGCGAACACTAGCCAACACCAAGCGAATCCTGTAACAACAAGACCTCTAAATCAAAGCAAGGCCTAGCCATTAAACGAAAGCCTGATCCAGAAACGCTGTCGCCTTTGCAACGAAGTCAGCAACGCAATTCCCTTCTCTATGAATGCCCCGTAAAGTCACAAGCATTGCTGCGCAAGCATCTGATGAATTTCAGCAACCTCCGACACAAATCTTCTCACTTCCTCATCCCAAATAGCTTTAACCAGGTCTTGATTACCATTCTCACCCTCAACCCACCTGTACCCGTTGTCCCAAGCGAGCCAGAGACCATCACAGAGAGCAATTGCCCCTGCCACAAACGCACTACCACCTTGGCTCGCATTCATGAAACCACACAACCACTTCCCTTGCGCATCACTACAGACTCTGCCCGCACCCATCCAACGTTGTTCTCGCCGAAAACTGCAATCTATGTTCACCTTGATACACCCCTTCGGCGACGTAACCCACCTTGGCTTCAACCACTCCCGGGACTCACCACCAAGCCTCCCACAGTGAACCATGACCCACTCATCCACATCATGATAAATACGCTGCAACACCTCCTCCAACGACCATGGAGCAGTCTCAAACACCATATTATTCCTCCACTTCCAAATTCCCCAAAGAGCTCCTAGAAACTTTACTTCATTCATCCTTCTAGCAACTCCATGAATCCAAGCCCAGATGTTGTCCGACCTGAAACCACTCCAAGCCAAGGCCCCCAACCAGTTCCAAATCTCTCTAGAGTGAGGACACTCATGGAGGCAATGTAAAGCATCCTCCACCGGCGCCGAGCACCGCGGGCAAGCAGCCGAGGCAACCATGTGACACCTCCAACGTTTTCCATTCGTTTGTAATCCATCTTGCAGAACCATCCACACGAAGGCCCAAACTTTCTCAGGAACATTGAGCTTCCATATCCACTTCCACAAGCGGCCTCCCCTTTTTTCACGATTCTGAGCATTTAACCACCCGTAAGCTTCACTCACCGTGAATCTACCAATGTTGTTATCCTTCCAAACCCACCTATCCTCGCGATAAGCTTCGATTTTGGGTGTCACTTCCAGCAGCCATCGATGAACCTCAGCAAGGAGCATCATATAAAGCCTGTCCAAGCTCCAGCGATTCTCATGAACCAAATCACGCAACAATATCTCCGTGTCAGAAATGTGCACGAATGGTAACCTATCAACGAGCTTCATGTTGCCGCTCTAATCCCCATACCACATGGAAGTATCCCCTTTGCCAATACGAAACTGGAAACCCCGGTGAAGGCAGTCCCGCGCCTTCAATAAACCCTTCCACGCCGGCGAAGCACTAGCCGTAGCCTGCACCTGCAAGATGGAGGAGCCTGCACTGTATTTATGTTGCATCATCCTCACCTAGAGTTTATCAGGTTTGTCAATCATGTGCCATACTAATTTCCCAAGTAATGTAGTGTTTGCCATGCGCATCTCTCGCACTCCTAGGCCTCCATACTCTCGCTCATCTATCACACAATTCCATCATACCCGGTGCCAACCTCTAGAACCAGAGGTACCCGACCAGATGAAGCGTCTCATGAGGTACGTTGGCACCGATGCCATGACAGAACAGACTAGACAATTTCTACCCGATGTACTCAACATGCTAGTCTTCCAAGCAGATAGTTTCCTCTTGATATTATCCAAAATAAAATTAAAATCATTACACTTAAGAGTTTTTCCCTTCAATGGAAACCCAAGGTATTTCCCCAAATCCCTAACAAATGGGATTGGAGTAATTGCCGCTATCTGGCTTCGAATTTCAGGCCTCACCCCACATGAGTGGATTGCTTTGGACTTGGTCAGGTTAATTTTCAAACCAGAGCTCGCACATAAATTCCTCAACGTATCAGCCACCAGTTGAACTTGGTCCTCTTTGGCCTTACAGAAAAGGAGGACATCATCAACAAAGAAAAGGTGAAAGATCAGAGGTCCCTCTCTGAGTTATGATATATACACACCTCTCCACTTCTTTTCCACCTCCATTCTATTTATTTCTCTCTTCTTTATCAATCAAATCACATATCACATCTTTATTTTCTCTCTCCTTTCTTCCTATCTCTCTCTTTTTCCACCTCTCCACACCTCAAAAGTGAGGTGTGAAGATATAATTATCCGTCCCTCTCTAGCTACTTGGACTGGCTTCCAAACCCCATCATCCACCAACTGTTGTATTTGCACAGGGAGGCACTCCATTACCAAAACAAACAAATACTAAGAGATAGGATCACCTTGCCTCAAACCCCTCCCAGGTTTAAACGGCGCAAAGCGATCTCCATTCCACAAAGTCAAGAATCTCAAACAAATTTAAGGCTTTAAAAAATTGTGAGAAAACTAATTTTTTTCTTTTAATTAGTTAATGTAACACATTTTTAGAGTCTAATTATTTGACGATGTAAAAAAAAACCTACTCCGCGCACTATCATTTTCTCATTGGATTTTTAATGGCATGAGTGTGAATTATTACTAAATATTAATATATACTTTCTCATAATACATCGAAATCAAGTTCAACTTTTTAAAAATCGAAAAATAAAAAAATCTATGTGAAACTAAAAAAGCCAACTGATCACAAAAAGGTCTAAAAATGGGACAAAATATGATCAAAACGTACGTTTTCCAAAAATGCATAATTTCCATTTAATCATATTCCCCTAAGAAAATCAAATTAATTAATTATCATTATTATTGCTGTCGTTAAATAATAATTAATTTTTCCCCTAATTCTTTTTCTCCATATTTGCTTTACAAAATCGCAATTTCATCTCACTGAGAAGTGAGAACCCGTTTTCCATTCGAGGAGAGACAACAGACAGTGCCTGCCGCCACTGTTCTATGCGCCTCCATCATCCTCATCATCATCATCATCATCATCATCATCATCATCATCACATCCATCACCATCTTCTTCATCTTCATCTTCAGCTAAACGAACCCTTCGTATCGAGAAAACCTAGGGTTTCACTCTTCCCCCAAAACCCTCTCCTCTTCTTCAACCCGATGAACGATCGCTGAGGGTTTCCGATTTGGATGGCATTGGGTGATTTCATGGCATCACGCTTTTCCCAATCCAGCGTTCTCGTCGTTCCGAATCATCACCACCACCACCACGATGATTCCGCTACCTCCACTACCCTCGACGACGCCGATTTCGGCCCCCGTCGGGATTCTGAGCCCGCCGTTGCTAGCAGTAGCAGCGGTAGCGCCGCCGCCGCGTATCCTAATGCTGCCACCAGCTTGGCGTACCTTCCGCAGACCGTTGTGCTTTGCGAGCTCCGTCATGATGCCTTTGAGGCCGCCGTTCCCGTCGGTCCCTCCGACAGCGGCCTTGTTTCGAAATGGCGGCCGAAGGACAGGGTATAGCTTTCTCCTTTGCCTGTTGTTTTGTGTTTTCGTGTCTGTGATTCGCGATTTGCTTTTCGGATATGTGTTTTGCATAGTAGGAACTTGGAAACTTAGGTCATTGCAGTTGTTAGTGTATTGGCATTATCACATAACACTTGGAAACTTGAGGTTTTAACAAATAAGGGTTTGGATCCACTCACCAGCAAATGGGTAAAGTGTCGAATGGTAACTATTATTAAGGAAATCAAGTGTGCGAGTTCTGCTATCCATGATTTTTAACCCAGATGGTTGTATTTAATAGAATAGGATTCTAAATCATTGGAGTTTTTATGAAAGGTTATAAACTTATCACTTTATTTTGTGTGGTGCATTTTGCATTTTTGAGGTTCAATCAATTCAAGGAATAATAACAAGATTGCATCGGGGGCGGGGGATTTCTTCAGTTAATCTATTTGGCTGAAAAACGACTACAAGATGATCAGTTTTCCTGAAATTGCTTGACTGGAGTAGTGATTTATAGACTGAGTCAAGGAAAATATATTCTTACATTCGCTTCTTAGTATAATAGGCCTTTTATTAGTCCTGTTACCTAGGAAGTGGCTTGTTCTCATCAATGGGAGGTTGCTAATTTCTTACTTCTGCAATGTGGTGGAAGTTCATTGGCACTGAGAGATAGCTTTGGCATTGGCAATATGAATATAAAATTTGCATATACTTTTTGTTAGGAGTGATGATTTGAAATTCCAATTTCAAGGACTCTCACTTAAAATGTGAATTAGGCAGACCACTTTTGCTTAATCTGATTCTATCAAGTGGGGAATTTATTTGCAGTTTTATATTGCCAATGATCTTTAGTTGTTTTGGTGTTCTTCGACTTTACAACTATTGCAATTGCTTTTTCTTCAACCTAAGCAGCTAATTAAGTGATGTATTGAATGTCTTGTTGGGCATTAATTCCATGGAAATTTCATACACTGGCATTTTCATCTTTCTGACATGTCTCCCGTATTATCGTAATGCAAGTGGTTTGTGAAGGAAGAAAGGGATTATTCACTTGAATAAAACATCAAATTTGTTGCTGCATTTCTATGATATAATAACGAGATTTGAACTGTTCTAAATCAACCAAATTGCTTTTGTGGTATTGATGACAGTGTAGCGGCTGCCCCCAATAATGGGATAGGGGGTAGAGGGATGGCCGGGGTAGTGAATTTTTGTTTATATATTATATAGTAAATCAATGATAAATAGTACTTGAAATTCATAACATATTCATACTTCCATAGTAGCAAACTAGCAATAAAAGTCATAGGTTTTGAGAGAGCAAGGGCGAAGAGCGCAAGGAAGTGAGGTGAGGGTCGGACTCTTCCTCCCATGTAGGGGTTTTTCATAGCAAAAACCTGAAAGTGCCCCTTAAAATACCCCCAATGCTTAAAATTGGAGGTCATTTTTGAAAATGCCGGACCTTTTCTTGTTGTGCCGGGATCCCACGGGAAATGGGCCGGGATCCCAACCGGGACGGCCAGGACGATGAAACTGGTTGGGATGGTGAGTGCTGTCCCAGTGCCCGGCTTCGATGGGATGGGACTCCGAGATCCCGCGGGCTCTCGCCGTGATTGACAACATAGATAGCATGATTGATATCATTCCTATAGATGAAACCTGGTTGGTATTCTCTATTTTATTTTTGTAAGGGCAGTGGTGTGTGTGTGTTGGAGAGGGAGCTCAAATCATAAGAGATAAATTATCACCCTTATTTATAGAATAATTTAATAATCTATTGTGAAGTTACTTTGTGTTGAATTTTTGAAGTTATGCTGGCATTTTACCTTTCCCCCACTAATTGGAATAATTTTTTGAAGTTTGTTTCCCCCTTCAATGTTTTTATATATATGCATACATATTGTCTTTGGTAAGAAGTATATGCTTTGAATTGACCTCCATTTTTGTGGTGCAGATGAAGACAGGATGTGTAGCTCTAGTATTATGTTTAAACATTAGTGTTGATCCTCCAGATGTAATAAAGATATCCCCTTGTGCCAGAATGGAGTGCTGGATAGGTCTCTTGTCACCTTTCTGATCTCATTTGTCTTCTATATTTTAGTTTAGTGTGGTTTATACTTTATAATCTAAATTGTTGTTTCCCAGCTTTGAGATTTTTGACATTTTCATGTTCCGTTAATGTTTGGAAATGACTTTTGTTTTCCTGATAAAATCTATGCCATATGTTGTCCTAAAATATTTACTTTTTTTACATGTTCACTTTGCTATACTTATCCAACCAAATAAATAGTAAATATATTTTCTAGTAGTATTGCATATAGTTGTGTGCTTCTTTGCACTTACTTCCTATGGCTGGACTCTGATTTATATATATATTTTTTGTCCTATCCACCCTTTTTCACTTCATTTTAATTGTTTGATTTAGTTGTAGCATTCTGTATGAAAATGTAGATAAATTGATTAATTAAAATCTTTCTAATGTATCAAAACCCTGGATGTTGACAACTGTGGTTATGGGACAAACAACTTTTGATGCTTGACTTACTAATGCCGCAGATCCTTTTTCTATGGCACCACAAAAGGCATTGGAATCAATTGGAAAATCTTTGAGCTGTCAGTATGAAAGATGGCAACCGAAGGTGGGTGAATCTGTGAATGTTTAGCTAACTTACCTGGTCTTCTTATTACCTCTTCGAATTTTTTTAGTAAACCATGTGGGCTTTACAGGCACGCTATAAGTGTCAACTTGATCCAACCGTGGATGAGGTGAAGAAGCTTTGTACTACATGTCGCAGATATGCAAAGACGGAAAGAGTTTTATTCCATTACAATGGGCATGGTGTACCAAAGCCAACTGTTAATGGTGAAATTTGGGTCTTCAATAAGGTCACTTTTCTCCCTCTATTGTTCTAAACTGAGATAGTTATCCATTAAATCAATTGGTGCTCTTTTGATAAGAGAGTAGAGACAAAGAAGATAATAATGGTAGGATCTATAACAAGAAGTGATTATGTCAGTAGGAGAGATCTAAGTAGGAAAGTGAAGTGGACCATGTATGTGACAACAATGGATGAGAAAGCAATTTTACTATTTAGTCCAATCAAGATGAATGTAATGTATTTAATTTAATAATTGTACTTCTGATGCCTCTTATTTTGCTCAGATATATTTGTTCCTTAACCATAATAGGGATGGGAAGGGAGAGATAAGATAATTAGAAGAAATAACATAAAAACTAGAGTGGACAATAATGGTTAACCAGGAACATCCAATCGCTCCTATTTTCACTACGATAATACACCTATCCATTTTCACAATATCAATTCCATTTTTGGATGTCCTGTGTTACTAAAGCATAATGAATAACTAAATCATGGTAATCTGATTCTCATTCTTCATCATATCGTGGTCAGAGTTATACGCAGTATATCCCCTTACCAATCAGTGACCTTGATTCCTGGCTGAAGACCCCATCAATTTATGTTTTTGATTGCTCTGCTGCGGGGTTAATAGTGAATTCTTTCATTGAGGTATTCCCTTTTAGTCATGTTTGTTAACTACTGTACAAAGAAAACTACAAAGATATGGTTAGTGATTTTATCATGTTTTTGCAATTTGGATTGCCAAATTCGTTGCTGGACTTGTTATGGTAAGCTTCATGAATGGAGTGCATCTAACACTGCTGGGGCCACAAGGGATTGCATTTTGCTTGCAGCATGTGAAGCACATGAGACTTTGCCTCAGAGTGTTGAATTCCCAGCTGATGTGTTTACATCTTGCCTAACAACACCTATAAAGATGGCATTGCGGTGGTAAATATCTTCTCACGTGTTCCTGCTTAGTTTTCATTTTTTACTGTTCAAAATGTTTCATATGTTAAATATTCAGGAAGGTTTTTAGAGGACCATTTTTTTTTGGTAAAAGAATGTAGTAATTCATCATGCATCGACTTTCAAATATTGCATGCTTTCGTAATGTGGGTGATATAGTTTTTACCCATTCACTTGTGATTTCCCTCTCTTCCCTAATTGAACTCGTAGCTATTCCCTTACTAGCCCCTGACTACTTTTATCTGTTGGTATTTCATGATGACTGGTTGTATACACCTTTATTGTTAATGGCATTTTTCTTTATGTGATTTGCTCCATGTTGTTTCTTTTTTTGTACTGATCCTATTACATTTCTGGTATAAATTATTGCAGCTGGACTTTATTATAAGCAGTGATGATAGAAAATGACGACTGAAATGATGATGGTTTTTACTATGAAGTTGATTTTATGTTTGACATCTGCTTTTGTTTTACTAATTGTCTTATTTTCTCACATTCCTAAACTTATTGTTGGTGATAAATGATTAGTTTATATTACATTATAAAATGCCGTGTTAATTTTTCTTACTAAAATGGCTAGTAATAATATTTTTTGATGTTATCTGTCTCTAGGTTCTGTACTCGTTCATTACTTCGTCAGTCGCTTGATTATTCCCTTATAGATAAGATCCCTGGCCGTCCCAATGACCGAAAGACACTTCTGGGTGAATTGAATTGGATTTTTACAGCAGTAACTGATACGATTGCCTGGAATGTTCTTCCTCATGGTAAGTCTCAACCCCTCCCCATAGTTCCCCACTAACTTGCTAGATTGCCATGGTGTAATTTTAACCCTGCTATTTTTTATTTTATTTAGCAATCTTAGTTGGTGTCTTGCATGATATCTTTTTCTGCAGAACTTTTTCAGAGGCTGTTCAGACAAGATTTGCTTGTTGCAAGTCTGTTTCGAAATTTTCTACTTGCTGAGCGAATAATGCGATCTGCAAATTGTACTCCTGTCTCTCACCCTATGTTACCGCCAACTCATCAGCATCATATGTGGTATTTTTCGTGACTTGTGTTATGATATTGTTATATGTGTTAACAAACTTTATTGTTGGCTTATGTTATTTATCCCAACTGCAGGGATGCATGGGACATGGCTGCTGAGCTTTGCCTCTCTCAACTTCCCTCATTAGTTGAGGATCCTAATGCAGAATTTCAGGTATCTGGACTTCTTTTTTATACCTCTAATGTAACCTTCTGAAATTGAATATTGAATAATGATAATACACAACTAACAAAAGGAATAGTAATAAATAGGCTTAATTGCACTTTTGGTCCCCCAACTATTGCCTTCCTGTGAAAATCGTCCCCAAACTTCTAAATTAGCAAAAAACGTCCTCCAACTATACATGTCGTTGGCTCGTTGCACTTTTGGTCTGCCGTTTTCCTTCCTTGAGAAAACTAACGTGAGAAGTTGATGTGGCTCCCTCACGTGTGTCTCACGTGACTTTCTTCAGAGAGCTTGATGACTGGACAAGTCACATATTTCTCACGTGACTCTAAAAGGCTCCAACAGTTATGAAATTGCAAACCCTAATTAGACCTGATTACCCCATTTTAGAGTCACGTGAGACACATGTGACTTGTCCACTCATCAAACTCTCTGAAGAAAGTCATGTAAGACACGCGTGAGAGAGCCACATCAGCTTCTCACGTTAGTTTTCTCACGGAAGGCAAACGGCAGACTAAAAGTGCAATGACATGTATAGTTGGAGGACGTTTTTTGCTAATTTTGAAGTTTGGGGACGATTTTCGCAGGAAGGCAATAGTTGGGGGACCAAAAGTGCAATTAAGCCTAATAAATAATATTCATTAGTTATAAAGTTTTAAGCTTACCCTGCTGAAGCGTTTGGTTGTTCTTTTTCAGCCTAGTACATTTTTCACTGAGCAGTTGACAGCATTCGAGGTATGGCTTGACCATGGTTCTGAACATAAGAAACCACCAGAACAGTTGCCTATAGTTCTTCAGGTACAGCAAATGTCTTGTTCTTGTTACCTTAGGAACCATTCTGTTGGTGTTGGTTCCTAACACTTGTTATATAGGTTACATGATTTTAATGAATCAATTAATTAGATTTTTGTGATGGGGTTAGGTTTTCTTGACTGAAGCTTTTTCAATTTGGTCAATGATCATTATCATCCTTCTGATGGAGTTTTTTCAAAATTGTGTATTTGTTATGAGCATCTATTAACAATGTGTCTAGGTCCAGAAGCAGTAATGCTGAGAGACACTTTTTGGGTAGTTTATTCTGCTGAAGTGGGTGGAATCGGAAGTTTGTGTGGCTAGCACTATAATGCTTCTTCTCTAATTGTTTTGCGGTCAATCTGTGTCTCACTTATTCTTTTCATTTTATGGACTTTCTGCAAGTTGTTTGACTTACCAATTACCATGCTCTGCATTAATTGTCAGAATTCACTAATCACACCGTTTGAAATCCTGTCAATAGAGTGAAAGTTGGGGTAGCTTCCATTATAGAAAAGGTGGTAGAGTCTCGTCTTATGTGTTTTGGACATGTATGTGTAATACCTGTTGAACCACAAATTAGGAGGGTTGACCAAATCGAAGATCTGATAGTTAGGGGTAGAGTGACCTAGGAAATTTTTATGACAAATAATTTAAAGGGATTTAGAAGTAAATAATCTATCTCAAAAATTAAAATCAAGGCTTGATCTTGTTTTTCTATCTAAAGTAAAATCTCCTATGTAAGCCTAACTTTCAAACTTTTCTTTTATGCACTTTTGACTGACAATTTATATTTACACCGCATGTATATTATTTTTGCTTCGAAGAAAAGTGTTTGCCATTTGTTGATAATTTTGCATGCATCGATAAAGTGGCATTTTTCCTATTTCAGGTTTTACTCAGTCAGTGCCATCGATTTCGGGCTTTAGTTCTCCTTGGAAGGTTCCTTGATATGGGGCCATGGGCTGTTGATCTGGTAATCTTTGTATCATGTCATCATCTTTTGTAGCAGTTGTTATACCTTTTAATAGAAAGGATTATGATATTATAAATTGATACCAAATTTCTTATATGTAGGCATTATCTGTTGGAATATTTCCTTACGTTCTTAAGCTGCTGCAAACTACAACACCAGAATTACGTCAGATTCTTGTATTCATATGGACTAAGATTTTGGCACTTGACAAGGTAATGTTTCATAATTTTTATTATTTAATGTGTGTAAACCCGAATTTTAATATAAATTATGTTGAAATTTTGACTTTGATGGCTAAGGCCGCTTTGTACTATAATTATTACTGTGCACAAACATGTTATTTTTTGCATTGTATTTGGTTCTGGACAAGCGGAGAAAAGTAAAAATTGAATAGGGATAAGAGGGAAAGAAACAGTAATGTCCGACATGAAAGCCTTTATGTGAGCAAACCTATTTTTCCTAGTTTTATTTTCCTCTTTCGGATGATAAACATTCACTTGGTAGTTAATCATTTTATTAATAAAATTCTTATTTTGTTAAAAACATCCAAACTATGTAATCAAGTCCAAAATCTTAAATATTTATCAGTGCATGAAACCAGCAAATAGACTGGAAATATATCCAGGAGTATATAAATGATTTGAAACTGGTAAGTTTTCTGGTGCGTGTTTTTGTCTTTTTATCTTTTTGGTTTTTATTTATATTTAATCAATTGGAAAGATTATAAAAATGTGAAAAAATTAATGATCGGTATAATTAAATATTAACCATTGGTAAGTTAAGTCTGGTTAACAAAAGGATTAATTAGAAAGAAATTATAGTTAACAGTGTCTATTTGCAAAAGCGATAAGTTTGGGGGGGGGGGGTTCATGCGATCATGCCTTTTATTGGTGCTTAGTTATATAATTATATAATATAAATTCGAATTGATAATTGAACAATTGTGAATATTACAAGGCTTCATGTTTTTGTCTTCTAATATGTATCTCATTTTCTATTTTTCTGCTACAATTTGGTGTTGAAACCCTACATGCTTTATGTTGACTGTGTCTTACAATTTTGATGTTCCATACGTGTTGCAGTCATGTCAGGTTGATCTAGTGAAAGATGGAGGTCATATCTATTTTATTAAGTTTCTTGATAGCATGGAAGCATATCCAGAGCAACGAGCAATGGCTGCTTTTGTTTTAGCTGTGATTGTGGATGGTCATAGAAGAGGTCAAGAAGCTTGTATTGAAGCTGGTTTGATCCAAGTCTGCTTAAAGCACCTTCAGAGCTCATCTCTCAATGATTCACAAACCGAACCCCTTTTCCTTCAGTGGCTGTGCTTGTGTCTGGGGAAATTGTGGGAAGACTACACAGAGGCGCAAGCAATCGGTTTGCATGAAGATGCTACTTCTATATATGCTCCTCTACTTTCTGAACCCCAGCCAGAGGTACTGCCACACTTACTATACTTTTTCTAGTTCTCATTGCAAGATGATTAAATTTTTTTTTAATATTTAAATAATCAAGTCATGTAATTTATTGCTTCTCAGGTTAGAGCATCTGCTGTTTTTGCACTGGGCACACTTCTTGATGTGGGATTTGATTCATGTAGAAGTGTTGGAGGAGATGAAGAATGTGATGATGATGACAAGTTTAGGGCTGAAGTTAGTATAGTTAAGAGTCTGTTGAGTGTTGCTTCAGATGGGAGTCCGTTGGTGAGGGCTGAGGTTGCAGTGGGTAGGTGATTAAATATCTGAATTATATTTTAATTTGAATGTTGTTGAAAAAATGTTCTATATTATTACGATTATGATAAGATGGATAGTACTGATACTGCGAGTTAATTATTTTTTCTTTGTTTTTAGTTATGGTCTCAACAAATTCTTAATCATCTTCAGACAAGCTATTATCGGCTAGTAGACTTGAAGTTAGAAAAAGGAATAAAAGTTCGAATGAAAAAGAAAAATCCAATGATAAAATGGTTAAACATGCATTGAAAACCATCATATTGTTTTTTTAATTTGTGTTTTTGATTTATTATCTGATTTTTTTAATGATGATTGCTAAATCTTATGCATGGTTAGATGGTTGGCTTGTGCATCTGTTTAAGATTAACATATGTTGTCTTTATGGTATGGATGGACTGGTAGGCTGAATCTAAGATATCTTACATAGGTTTTCTTTCTACTTTCAGCTTTAGCAAGGTTTGCTTTTGGCCACAACAAGTACCTGAAATCTATTGCTGCTGCATATTGGAAGCCTCAGACTAGTTCTTTGATAAATTCCTTACCCTCATTGACTAATATTAAAGATTCAGTTGGTGGTTTTTCTAACCAGAACCAGCATAAGCCTCATGGAAATATTGTTTCACCTCAAATTGGTCCTCTCAGGGTTGGGAGTGAGAATTCTAAAGTGGTTCGAGATGGGCGGATCTCATCTAGCAGTCCTCTCGCTAGTTCTGGAATCATGCATGGGTCCCCGATGTCTGATGATTCATCTCATCATTCTGATTCAGGAATATTGAATGATGGTTTCAGTAATGGAGTGGTTAACCACACTGGGCCAAAACCCTTGGATAATGCATTATATTCACAATGTGTACTTGCTATGTGTACTTTAGCAAAAGATCCATCGCCCCGCATTGCTAACCTTGGCCGCCGAGTACTTTCCATAATAGGTATTGAACAAGTTGTAGCAAAACCATTGAAATCTACTGGTGTTCGTCCTAGTGAAGCTACAGCCACTCCTAGCCTTGCTGGACTTGTTCGCTCATCTTCTTGGTTTGATATGAATGGAGGTAAGCCGCCCTCTCTTTTTATTTGACGATTAATATCCTGGGATAATTTTCAATTCAGTTTGGTAAGGTTTATCTGTTTATCTCTTTGCATCAGATTTTAATTTTGTGATAATTCATGCTGCTATGTTATTTTCTTTTTTTGTTTATTATTGTATGCTGCTTTTGCAGGACACTTGCCTCTAACCTTCAGAACTCCTCCAGTCAGTCCTCCTCGCCCAAGTTATATAACTGGAATGCGCAGAGTATGTTCATTGGAGTTTAGGCCCCACCTGATGACTTCTCCAGACTCAGGATTAGCTGATCCACTTTTAGGTTCGGCTGGAGCTGCGGGGAGTTCAGATCGCAGTTTTCTTCCACAATCAACTATATATAATTGGAGTTGTGGGCACTTTTCCAAACCACTTTTAACTGCGGCAGATGATAGTGAAGAAGTATTAGCAAGAAGAGAAGAGAGGGAAAAATATGCATTGGAGCACATAGCAAAATGCCAGCACTCAGGTTTGTATTTCATTTTTCTTATCCAATTAAGCAAGTATTTTATAAATGTCCAGTTGGGAACTTCACTTCATTTTCTGCTGTCAGCTGTGACCAGACTAACAAATCCTATTGCTAAATGGGACACTAAGGGTACACAAACAGTGTTGCTGCAACCTTTCTCTCCTATAGTGATAGCTGCTGATGAGAATGAACGTATCAGGTATGTGAAGTTCATCAATATTATTTTTAGTTAAGTGCAGACTGTTATCAAACTGGGCATGACTTTAGATGAAGATCATGATGGGGCTTTAGTGTGAAGGCAATTAATTAAAAGGCCTAATCCAAATTGATAAGAGTAATAAATTTCCAGATCTTGTTCACCTTCAGGATTGGTAGACTCAGGAAGATTGAGCAACATTTATCAGATATAGCTACTTAAGAATCTAAACAGCCACATTTTTTAGATATTTTTATGGACATTACGATGTGTTTCAATTTGGTCAGAATATTTTTTTAGTCTTGAAGAATCTCATTGTTGTTAGTCCTTGTATTGCATCATTTTGGCTTGTCTAATGTTATTGGGAGTTTTCCACAGGGTATGGAACCATGAAGAAGCATCACTTCTCAACAGCTTTGATAACAATGATTTTCCTGACAAAGGAATTTCTAAACTCTGCCTAGTGAATGAGCTTGATGATAGCTTGCTTCTTGCTGCTTCATGTAATGTTATCTTCTGTTTAATACTATGCATTCTATTCACAAATTATTGTTGCAGTACTAAATATCAGGTAATCTTATGATGCAGCTGATGGAAATATTCGAATTTGGAAAGATTATACTCTAAAGGGTAAACAGAAGCTTGTATCTGCATTCTCTTCAATTCATGGTCATAAACCTGGTGTGAGGAGTTTGAATGCAGTTGTTGATTGGCAACAGCAATGTGGTTATCTGGTATACAATTCCTCTTTGATTATTCTTAGGAATGTGGGATATTTTCTTATACCAAATCCCTAAAACATGAACTCCAATTCTTTATTCTTCCCTTAAAGTGATGTTAGTGATTTTTTATGTTGTTCCATGTTGCATTTATGCATGTACCAGTATGCATCGGGTGAGATATCATCTATTATGCTATGGGATCTTGATAAAGAGCAACTTCTTAATGCTATACCTTCAGCATCAGATTGCAGTGTGTCTGCATTGGTAAGCTTCATCTATGTATGATGGTAGTTAGCAATGGAAATTATTATATTTGCTCAAATTATGTTGACGTGATAGCTTAATAGAGTTTATCCTTGAAAAGACATGTACTATGTTGTATTCTGAAGAAATTTGGGGCTAATATTTTTATTCAGTGTGGCAAGCCCATTACATTTAATTTAGAGCTCTTAACTGTTGAGTTCATGTCTTGTAACCTGTTTATATATTTATTTATTTTCTCTGTAATAAGGACCAATATCTGCTGTTACTTAGAAACATCCCCTCCCCCCCCTTCATGACTTCTTCAAATCACCTGTTTGTGTTTAACTCAAGACCTAAAAACACTTTGTGGATCTTCTGTTTACGTTCTGGAAATTTCAATTCTTATCAGCCTCTCTTTAAATATGTTGGCATGATTGAAGATTCGATGATATGGTTTATATGATTTTCTTTGAGCAACTAAGAAACTTGGAGCTCGTTGCGATATGTTCTCAAATAGTTTATTTTGTCTTTTCCAATTTCCAGTATAAGTTTTTAGAAGTTGCAAAGGAAGATCTGAGTTGACTGCTCTTGTACATTGTTGTAGTACAGTTATGATGGGATGTGATTCTAGTATTATTTTATTCCATCTGTAACCAGATCATGCTTCTATATAGAAATTATTTATGAACAATTTTTCCCTTTTTATGCACTATATATCTTTGTTTCAGGCCGCATCTCAAGTTCATGGGGGACAATTTGCAGCTGGGTTTGTAGATGGTTTCGTCAGACTCTATGATGTCAGAACACCTGAAATGTAAGCACCTCAGATGAATTTCTGCCATCATGACGAAATATAAAAAGTAGAAACTTGTTGTTAGTTCTTCTTAACTGATCAGATCGATTTGAGCAGTGTCCTTATTCTCAGTTATATGATATTATTCTTTTGACATGTTTACCTGCTTGTACCTAAATCTTACACTTTTTAAGAGTTCATTTAGAAGCCTCTACCTCTTTACTTCGAATCTCATAATGACTAATGACAATGATGCTTCTTAGGCTCGTCTGTGGATTACAGCCACACACACAAGGAGTAGAAAAAGTTGTGGGGATTGGCTTTCAACCTGGGTTGGACCCAGGAAAGGTAAAAAGAGCATGTTGCTAGTTTCATACATTTTTTTAATATCCCTTGCATACAATGTTTGTACTCTATACCTTGGTAGGAGTTTGGTGATTATGGTCTATGAATTTGGTTTGAAATGGATGATTAGATTATCACATTTGTTGCTTTCCTTCAGATTGTTAGTGCTTCTCAGGCTGGGGATATCCAATTCCTTGATATAAGAAATCACAGCAGCGCCTATCTCACTATTTCAGCTCACAGGGGTTCCCTTACAGCTTTAGCAGTACATAGACACGCTCCAATTATTGCCAGCGGTTCTGCCAAACAACTCATTAAAGTTTTTAACCTGGAGGGTGATCAACTGGGCACCATTCGTTACTATCCTACCCTAATGGCCCAGAAAATTGGTTCAGTAAGCTGCCTAAATTTCCACCCATACCAAGTACTACTTGCTGCCGGTGCGGCAGATGCATGTGTATGTATTTATGCTGATGACAGCACTCAAGCAAGATGAATCCACTTTTTATGATTCCTTCGGTTATCTGCGGCTCACAAGGGTGCGTCAAACATCTCCCCAGAGTGCCAGGCATATTTATTGCAGTTGGTTAATCCAGTGATGATGCTCTAATCCCTCTCCACTGTGAATACACATCTGAAAATATTGGTAGGGGTACATTCTGCTGATAGTGTATGCAAGATATTCATTAGCCTCCACGGTAGAGGGTTGCGCTTGAAAGGGACAAAGTCGTGCTTATGGATTGGAGGCTTCGGCAAATAATGTCATCTTCGTATATGTGTGTAAATATCATTCTCTCCATAATTATTATTCTATTCCTGTTGTTTTGCGTGTTATTTTCCACCTGTTGTTGATTTGTAAATTGTTTAGCAGATTACATAAGCTTAGTTTGCTGACAGATATGGGTGATTGACTCCTTAAAAATGGGGCTGTCACTCAAGGTTGTAGGTTCTGATAAAGTGGATCCTTGTTTTAACCAACATGTAATTAAATTCAAGTTTGTGCAATGTGTGTTATTTCTCCTGTCTCCAACTGAAGGTGCATTATTTTATTAACCCTTAAACTCAGTACTGTATTGCAGCAGTTTCTATTGTAGCACAAGGAATGTTAGTCGCATGAGTCATGGCTTCAAAAGTGTCCTGGTAGATATCATGTCTGTAAAAATTGAATTCAGATTTTGCTTGTCACATGAAGCGTTTGTTTGTCAAGTATAAGCAACTTATGGGGTTTGGTGCTGGAATTCAAGTCTTCTGAAGTTTGCTTAACTAATTTATTTACGATGGTGACTTATATATCTATAGATATATCAAAGTTTGTTATCATTCATTGTTTTTTTTTACTGGCATCGCTCATTGTTTCTTCTCTACATTTTTTTCAATGTTTCTCCTCTAAAGTTAATTGTTGCAAAATATCTCATTGTTTCATTTTTTCTGAATTGCAACGGGAGAAAGTAGACGAAACATGGGAAGTATGAGGAAAAAATGTTAATGAAAGCTTTTTTTTGAAAGAGAATAAAATAGTTGCCCCCTATTTATTTTTGAAATAAATTACTATATATCTTTAAAAAGGAATGAGAATATACCAATCAGAATATTACTTCACCGATTTCCAGTAATTTAGTCTAGTTTGTTATAACGACGGAAAAATTTAACCTACACAAGTAAAAACTTGTGTATGGTTGTACATAGGCTTTTTGACCCACAATTGTGGGTTTTTTGATTTTTTTAAAAAATAAAATAAAAAACATAATATATCTTAATCATTTTTAATTAATCCTTAATCTTATCATCTTCCACTCAACCACCCCAGCACCATCACCACTCTCTTCTTCTCACCACCGCACCACCACCACCACTCAACCACCCCACCACCACCTCCACACCCATCTTAACCCAGAACCACTCCCACCAGTAAACCACAACCCATCCCCACCGCAGCCGTAGCACCACCACAACAACATCCAAGATCTGACCCAAATCAACAGAGAACCTAGAAAAATCGAACAGAATTCAGAACAATTGAACAACACCCCCAACGGAACCCAGAACAATTGAACAATACCACTCCAATAACAACCTAGAACTATCGAAAGGGATTTGAGAGAGGGAGGGATTCAGAGGAGCAAAGAGAGATTAGAACGAGAACGAAAGAAAGAACGATGTTGGAGCGTTAGGCACACGGTGGTGGTTGCCGGAGATGGTCGCGCCACGGCGACGGCGGTGCTGAAGCAGTGACGTATACCCATTACTCTTCTTGGTTTCTCCTCCATGTTGGTCATGATCAGCCACCACACCTCCAATGTATTCACAGTTTTGACAGAGGCCACCACCAGATCTGGGTTAATTCGTTTCAGATCTGGTGGCAATTTTGACAGAGGAAGGAAGTGGTATAGAAGTTGAAGGATAAAGATGAAGAGATTCAGAGGGGACGTGCTTCTTCCATGGGTTTTGGGGGTTGTGACAGGGATGAAGGGAGTGGGTTCTGGGTTTGAAAGTTTTTGGGTTGAGGCTTGGATGAGGGTGGGTTCTGGGTTTATGGGTGAGGGTGGGGTGGGTTGCGATTGGGTTTCTGGGGAGGGGGTGGGGGTGGGTTGCGATGGTGGTTAGAGGAGGTGAGTGGTTGCCGGAGACAGGAGAAGAAGGTGGACGGTGGCTGGGTGGGAGGGGTGGAGAAGGAGGACCTGAGGAATTGGGGAAGATGAACAACCAATTTTAATTTAACATTAATTTCCCTAATTATACCATAATATATTAAATATTTATATTTTTGAAAAATAGGAATTACCTGCAAAACCTGCTACTGCAGGTCAAAAGGCCCTTGTGCAACCTTACACAAGCATTCATATGTGTAAGCTAAATTTCTCCTATAACGACCAGCTGTTTCTGAGGGGAAGTTAGGTGAAGCAGCAGGGACTTAAAAGAGATGAAAGTAAGATGAGATTATAGGCAAAATGGAGATTACTATGAGAGAAATATGTAAGCTCATTCAAAGTATCGAAGCTAAGTTACTTTTTCAGTTTTCCTTAATTTGGATTAGGACTTGATTTAGTTTCAACCTTCTAATTTATATGTATTGGTTGTTGCGTTGTGTTCCTTGCCTGCTTCTGCTCTGGTCTTCTTCAAATGCAATAACGCTTGTAATACCGCGAAGCAAGAAAGAGGTTCCCCATAAGAAGACCAGAGCAGAAGCAGGCGAGGGACACAACGCAGCAACCAGATTAAATTAAGGAAAACTGGAAAAGTAACTTAGGTTCGATAGTTTGAATGAGCTTACCTATTTCTCCAATAGTAATCTCCATTTTGTCTGTAGTCTCAGAGCATCTTACTTTCATCTCTTTTAAGTTCATGCTGCTTCACCTAACTTCCCCCTAAGAAACAACTGGTCGTTATAACAAACTAGATTAAATTGCTGGAAATTGGTGAAGTAATATTCTGATTGGTATATTCTCATTCCTTTTTAAAGATATATAGTAATTTATTTCAAAAATAAATAGGGAGCAACTATTTTATTCTTTCTTTCAAAAAAAAACTATTTTATTGCTTTCATTTACATTTTTTCCTCATACGCTTGCTTCCCCTGTTTCGTCTACTTACTCCCGTTGCAATTAAGAAAAAATGAAACAATGAGATATTTTGCAACAATTAACTTTAGAGGAGAAACATTGAAAAAATGTAGAGAAGAGACAATGAGTGATGCCCGTAAAAAAAAAATGAGTGATGAACAAACTTTAGATATAACTATAGATATATAAGTCACCAAAAAAATAACGGTTATGAATAAACACAAATTAATTTTTCAATTTTGAAAATGTAAAAAGAATAGATATTTTATTTATTAGTTTTTTTTTTTGAAATTTTTTAATTTGTTAATATAAAACACTTACTAATATAAGTCACCTGGGTTTTTCCTCTTGCAAGATTTTAATGGGACTCATTCTTAAAATTACGTTTTAAGCTATTTTGTGGGGAGGTATGTTTGGGTGTCGTCTATTGCTACGGAAGCTCAGTTTTATGTTCTTTGTATTTGCCCTGAGAAGCTTTTCCACAAGCTGGATTTTATATTAATAATATTACCTTTCATTAAAAAAAAACAATATTACTAATAATTGTTAAAATTGTACTTCTACGTTGCACTTCCTAATTCTCACGTTGCAATTAAGATAACCCATTTTTTCATTATTATACTTTTCTCAAGTCTCAGTAGTATATACTATATAGGCCAAGGCCGCCCATAAACTCCTAAAATTGGTATCCATTCCTGACAAATCAAAATTCATGAGCTCCTCATAAGCAAATCTTACTGTATAATTACCACTTCCCTCCTTTTTTCCAGCGCCAAGAGTCTTGTCGCCCTCTTACAAGAGGAATGGCAGAAATTATTCTTAGCAAATCATCTCTCTGAACCACAAGACCATCCACAATATCCTCTGACCAAGATAAATTCCAATTCCAAGTATTAAGCCACAAACCCATTTCTGAAATAAGGGAATTTTGTTGTAGGGATATTTGAAATAATTCAGGGAAATTGTGTTGAAATGATCCTCCTACATGCCAATCTTCCTGCCAAAATCTAATGTCATCACCCTCCCCAATTCTTCTGCAAATTCCACCCTCAAACCAATACCCAGCTTCCTCCCCCACACAAACCTTGACCAAGTCCTTCCACCACACAGAGGTTTTTGAAGACTCACCATTACCATATTTTGATATCAATATCTGACACCATAATTGGCTTCTATCTTGAAGAAATCGCCATCTCCACTTTCCCAACAACGCAATGTTGAACTTCCCTAAATCTTTTACTTCAAGCCCTCCCAATACCTTTGGGGAACAAACTTGAGCCCAACTGATCCAAGATATCTTTCTCTCCTCCTTCCCACCTCCCCATATAAACCTCAACATAAGTTGTTTACATTTCTGAACCACCCATTTTGGCATTCGGAAAAAGAAATAAAAAATAATGGTAGGGCAGCAAGCACACTTTTCATCAAACATAAACGCCCTCCAAATGTTAAATGTTTGCCCTTCCAATTTGCAAGCCTTCTCCTTAATTTATCCACCACTGGATCCCACGTTGACAGCCGCCTTGGATTACAACCCATAGGGAGGCCCAGATAAGTGAACGGGATCTCCATTGTCCTGCAATTAAGTAAAGCAGCAAACCGCTCCGTAATGGAGGCATCAACAGCAATATCAACCAGTTTACTTTTATGAAAATTTACCTTCATACCAGATGCTAACTCAAAGCAGCGTAGAATACATTTCAGAGTCCTCGCCGTCTGTAGACTAGCACTGCCAAAAAATAAAGCATTATCGGCAAACTGCAATAGCGCCACATCCACCTTATTTTCTCTACCAACACTGATGGGTTGAAAGTTCCCTATAGGCTGTAGCAACTGCCTGCCTCAGAAGTCCAATCAAACCTTCTGCTACAATTAAAAATAGAAAGGGAGCAAGTGGATCCACTGCCTAATACATTTTTCCATCCTGAACTCCCTTGTTGGATGTGAGTGAGAAAATTAAACTGAGAGAATTCCAACGTGTTCTTTGGACACTTCTTCGGGGTTGCTTTACAATATGTAAATTGGCTAGTAACGAAAGTCAAACATTGAGTGTGGAATTTATTCAATAGGAATATTGCAGCTATAAATATATTTAGAAATAACATAAAAAGGATAATATGCGAAAATTAACAAAAGGTGACAAAGATTTCATGCATTACAGCCAATAAAATGTGCTTCACTTCATTTGAAATCTTTCGGAAACCTTCATAGTTTAGTACTTGAAAAGACTTGCACAATTTGAGAAAGTGGGACACATATGTTGATAGTACTGGTCTTTACACAAATTCCGCACCTTCTGTATTCATGGTTTAACCTCTATTGAACAAATGTGATGCTTTATCAGATCACATCCTACGAAAATTACATTTCACTCCAGACAAGGCAACTAGGTGTAGGTTCTCAATAAAGAGAACAATGCACTATTTCTCAACACGCTTACCGGTTAAAATTTATGAAATTCACCCATAGCAGTTTAATTTCATTATTTTCGGAGAATTCAAACATTATACTAGAACTAGAATTCACTCCCTCCGTCCCTAATTATAAGTTAAAGTTTTAAGAATCATGTTTATTAAAAAAACCGTAATTGATGCATTGATTTTTAAAAAAATGGTACAATCTTCTATATTTACCCCTATTTAAGTGGGTAGTACTAGAAGGAGTAATAGTGAGTTTCAATTTCAAAATTTTGAAATTGAAAAAACAACAAATGCAAGGACAACATGGAAAAAAATATTAGCTTTTGGATAGTTAACTTATATTTAGTGACACCATAGTTCTCAATGTTAGCTTAGGGACGGAGGGAGTCTAACTTACCAAAATTGATACCAAAGCATTTCACCACAGAATCATACATGCTATAAACAATAGTGAATATCACTCATCATTTAGTATGACCCACATAAATTTCAACTAATATGTGTTCAAAACCACAATATGAAACTGGTAATTGGCAGAGTCCATATTTTGCATGTTATTTATAGGAGTTAAACATCAATGAACTTCAAAGTGAGAACCACAACCAGAAATTAAAATCTTATACCAAAGAATGTTCCAAGTCTGTAGTCTGAGGTAACACTCAACTAACGGACTTTATGACCTACTCAAAAGTAGGAAGGTGTTATTTGTATCAATCTAAGAACTTACATAACCTGCAAATCTGAAGAAGCTAACAATACTGATATACAACCATATCAACATCACTTTTTACATGCATATGAATGAAACTTCACTTTCTTCCCCCGACCATACCAGGTCCCATTGTCCCTGACATGCTGGAAGATGATGTGCCACTTCCAGTCACCTTTGCCCTTCCATCAGTGTTTCCAAAAACATTCAAATCTTCAAATAACCGGTAAGACGGAACAAAGGGCCTTTGTCCGGTTGCATTGGGAGGGTTACTCTGTCCAGAACTCGCCACAGGATCTCCTCTAACAGCAGATGTGTAAGGTGTGTTGGCTTGAGGAGTTGACAACGCATTTGTTGAAGATAAGTGGTTTTGATAATTGGGATATCCGGGAGTAGCAGCCCATGGTGGGGGAGGATATGTTCCAGGGTACTGAAAATGTTGATTCTGAAATTGCGGTTGTGGTTGAGATTGCTGAATGTGTTGGAGCTGAGGTTGTGGTTGAGGTTGCTGAATGTGTTGGGGTTGGGACTGAGGTTGTGGTTGAGATTGCTGAATGTGTTGGGGTTGGGGCTGAGACTGTAGCTGTGGTTGGGGGTGAGGCTGAAAATGCGGATGATGTTGAGGCTGATGCTGTAAATGTGGCTGGGGCTGATACTGCAATGGTTGGGGTTCATTATGAAGTTGCATTTGTTGAGGAGGGTTATACTGAATATGCTGATTCTGAAATTGTGAATGAGGCTGTGGTTGCAATGCTTGAGGGGATTGTGGTTGGTGCTGTGATTGTAATAGCTGTGACTGGTGCTGAGACTGTGACGGTTGGGTTTGTTGATGATGCAAAGCTTGTTCAGATTCAAAAGGTGTATGCAAATGTTGATGTGAGGGTGGGGTTGCGGGTTGGGATTGAGATTGAGGTTGGGGTTGGGCCCATGGGACAACGTAACTGTCGAATGGCAAACTTCCAGGATATGTTTGGGGAGCATAAGAATAACCTTCTGTTCCGGTTCCGGATGGAGCAGGTATCTGATGCATGCCTTGGCTAGAGGCTGATGGCGTGTAAGTTGTCTGCTGCGGAGAAGACGGTGCCAGGGACAAAGTGAGACTCAGTAAGTCAATAATGTCCTGATCTTTTGAAGTACTAACTGGTGCAGGTGGGTCGGGAAGAGCTAATGCATTCGAGGGAACAGAGGTTGAGGGCTCCGCCACATGAGGGGTTGCGTTGCTAGTGTTCATTGGGGCTAAATTGTCACTAGAGCCACCGGTAGCATCTTTAGAAGTCACTGACTGCATCTTGGAATGCCTGTATTCAGAGTAAAGACTAAAGAGTTCTTACTAAATAACATTGATTAAAAAATTACTGAAGCAATAGAACAAGCAACTCATTACCCGTGACCTGACCAGCAATGCATGTTGCATGTACAAATTTACAGGAAATTCTTCGAAGATAGAAAATGATTTACAGGCTTAAGCTCGCAAAATAGGACAGAATGAAATGGCATATAGAATAAATATGAAAAATGAAAAGAAACACTTCATGCAATGAGTCCTATCTCAGTTGAATGAAAACAGATGATTATTCACTTGGACATGTAAAGACCTAAGTGCAATAAGGCATGAAGAAGACATTATAAGCTAGTTGTATTTTTTGTTGTTATGCTTCTTAATTTCACATGGCTAGTTCAATGGGAAAAAAAAAGTAGTTGCATGATCTTGAGCTTGAAATATAAATTTATGAAATATTTTCAGTTCAGAGTGACCTTCGAGCTAGCTGTGCAAATTCATCTTCGTCCTCTTCATCACTCAGGCCCCTTGTATCAGCAATGACTAGGGCTGAAGAGCTAGCTTTAGAATTAGGTGTTGAAACAGACTCTACAGGGCTGGAGCTCTTCACTTGAGTTTGATTGGCACTATAGTCAACTTCAGAAGACAGAGTACTGGAACTTGCACCTTGAAATGGAAAAGGAGTACCGGATACAATTGCATCATGCCTTGCAAGGAAACTTTGGATAGTATCATTCAACTCAAGGCCTCGCCCAAGAAGCTCCTCATCACTAAGACATAACCAAGATGATAACAAGGATTATTCCACATATCATATGGACAAATAGACTTAAAAGTATATTTTGAAGTGGATCACATGCTTTAACTGGTTGAGTGAAACTAACCCAGTTGTTGTTAGCATCTGCATCAATTTTTTCTGGTTGGTCCGACAGCGATCAACAAGATCAATAATGACTTCATCCTTGACAGCCTAGAAAGCATAAAAAGCAAAAACTTAAGGTAAACTTACTTAGTTGCACAGAGGATTCAGGAAAGCCGAGCAAAACACTGTTTCGCATACCTCACGGTCATTAGGATTCACAGCCTGTAGCATATCACTCAAAAGGTCCAACACTTGCTGCATAGATTCCAAGCTCGAGAAACTAACAGATTCAAGAAAAAATTAGCCAAAAGACGAAGTTGCAGCACCCAGAAGTCCAATGACATGAAGGACAGCAGCAGAAGCAAGGGTGAGCAGACAAAAAATATTCACCTTAAACTTTCTATCTCTGTTGCCATTGTTTCATCAAGTGTTTTTGATGAACTGCTAGGCATTCCGTATCCAGGTTGCATATGCCTTGCAGTTAGATGGGTAGGAGGAGGAGTAAATATCGGAGCTGCATCTGGTGTACGCTTTGGAAAAACAACTCCAGATCGCTGCCATTTATCAAATGCAACACAGTAAATTGGCTGTATGATCTAACGGGGAGGGAATATGAAGGGTGGTTTTCACTCACCTACATTGCAGACCAAACAATTGGAGGGTTACTTTCCCTCCCCTTCAACCAAACAAAACAAGAGATTTTGATTTGGAGAAAACTTAGATCAAGTTTCTTGTATTCTTATCATCAAGTTTTCCATTCAAACAATAACACGTGGATATTTTTTTTCCTAACAATAAAATGACATTAATTAAGAATAAGTTGTTTATATGCTCAGAGAGCTTGATGAAATGGACAAAAGGAACTTGATAAAAGTTGTCCTTTTTATTTACCTTCCCCTCATTTGAACCAAAAAATCCGTTAAAATTATCAAAAGTGAAATATCACCCTTAAATGAAACAAAGGGTATCATTACACAAAATATCCACAAATGTCAATCGACAAATTTTGACAGTCAGGCATCCCACTCTGCACATGCAGCTATCGAGACACTGGTAAAAGCCAATCAAGAAATTTTCTTCAGTAGACAGCTGTACATTTACCTTTAATTCCTCATATGCCCAATAGTACTGAGGACATTTTCCACCAGGCCCTCCGAAAGCCTCTTGCCATGAGTCCAGCAGTAGTAAAATTTTATCCCTTACGTGCATGTCTGCCTATATTATCATCACATGTAATTTAAGTTAGATAAGGCAAAAAACACGAAAACAGAGAAGTTTTAGTCAGCTCAAAATAATGTTTGAGCATAAAGAGTACACTATGCAAAGCGCATCAATACTAATACTGTTTTCATGGGTAAATACCTCCATATTTGGGTTAACTAATAAATCCTAAGGTATCACCTTGACATTTGTAGCATTGTGTTTAGAGCAGGGAATACCACCATCAATATTCAGATAGTATAGAGCCAATGATCCAGAAACCTAGCTAAGGTGGAAGGAGACTGAATTTTAAAGATATACAAAAATGATGAAGAAAGTGGTTGAATAGGATCACAGACAAAGGAAAATTTCCACAGGTGAAACTGCAAGTCTACCACGTACTGGTCATTAATGATGTACAACAGCAGCGAATCAAACTTGACTTTGAATATAAATTCAACAGAACAGCAGTGAATCAAACTTGACTTTGAATATAAATTCAACAGGGTGCAGTTAAAGCACCAAGTGACAACAACATAAGATGCCATAATAAAGTAAATTAAGTCATGATGATTGAGTTGAACTTTGATATAAGTCCCCAGCATGCTAGTTCAGTGGAGGGAAACAAAAATGATTTCTAGATTTGAAGGATTGCAAGTGGGTATCCAATATTCAATATGAATATTGATTAACATGCTCTTTTGAATATTTTGTGTTTCTCTGGAGGTTCAAGTTTTTTATTTACTGTTATACAGATATCAGAATGAAAGTTGAGGGCCAATTAGGGTTAGCAGAACAGTAAGGGATTCACTGATTCTAGATAAGCACACAAGGAGGGATGATGGATGAGAAGATTTGACGGCTCAATCAAACTGCAGGCTTGATTAATTATTTTTCAAAAAATGTCCTAACTGAATAATATCAGTAACAAAACCTTTACCCAAGCAAGGATTCTCCCTATATATAACATAACAGATTTTTTGTCATAATGTTCTTAGCTTGTTTATAACAGCAAATTTGTATGAAAAATGCAAAAAAATCTGTTCCCAGCATCAAATCTGCAAATTAAAACAGAATCCAGTAAAACTTTCAAGTAACAGCCGCCGTACCTTTTTCCTTACGATTTTGATCATCTCCCCCAATATGTTCCTTTCAGCAATTTGAAAGTGCACACGTTCACCACAATTCTTCACCATTGTCTCCAGAAGCTAAGGAGTAGAGAACCAGAAATCATAAATCAAGTTCCGAACGAACAAATTTGAAATTTAAGTATTAAAGTTGCAGGGCACAGCCACAAACAATAGAGTTAGTAATTAAAGTATTAAGGTTAGACCGAAGACCAGTAACAACAAAGTACCGTGAGAGCTAGTAATTGAACTTTAGAGCTCTTATGTTGTAATCTCTTCTTCACAGCTTTTACCACATCTTTTGGCTGCCTGAAAATATTAAGCATGCAGTAATCATCAAATCAAAGATTTAGTTAAAATCACTATATTTTTTCTCAAAGACAAATTTAATGAAGTAAAGAAAGGGAAAGGGAGAAGAAGCAAGTTGAGAAACTAGATTTTACTATCATCCATGGACCCTGGTTTTCTAAGAGGAATTAGAGACAAGAAATTAATGTTGCCCTAGACCAAAAATTGGCATGTGAAAATTAAGGGGAATCCAAAATAATAAATGAAAAAGAAATTCACATAATTATAAGAAAAAATAAAAAGAATTCCCAGATAATACAATCATCTTGATGATTGATTCTTCACAAAAAAAATGATAACCTAATCCCCCAACCCCTCCAAAAAAAAATCCTAAATTAGCAATTTTTAGCCCCAAATTTCATCTCATAATAAAACCCATAAACATCATAATCAAAAGCATAAGCATGTGGTAGATGATCAAAGTCAACAACGCAATAAAACCAAAAAAAGTCTAAAATTTGATATGCTATCTTCCTCCTTTTCTTACAACTGAAGATTACCAATGATTAGAATTGATAGAATCGCAAATTTCGATGTTCATGGTCCAATCAGGACCCATAAGAAGATCGCTGGTCGCCTTCTCTACTGCGACAGTAGCTGAAGAAGAAGAACCAGCCATCACAATTTTCCCCCCTTTCCCCTTTCCCCTCTCTCTCTCTCTCTCTCTCTCTCTCTCTATAAACTCCTTCCCAGAAGCAGCAAAATCGATTATTGTTCAACACCCACACCACAAAATCGCAAAAAGAAGAAAACTTTGCAGGAAAATTGATTGTTGGGAAATTTTGGAAACCCTAGCGGAAATTGAATGGAACGAAAAAATAATCCCTTGTTTTCTCAAATAGCGCAAGCAATTTTCTTTCCTTCCATTTTCCTCTTTCTCATCTAAAAAGAGATATTGGAGAATTTTCTTTTTATTCCATTATATATTATTATATTATATTCGAGATAAAATTTTCCCGGAAATTTCGTTTTTTCTGAGCTGAAAGGCTTGCGAATTTTGTGCGGTGTTTTCGACGTACTCGCTGTTCTAGGTCTGTGAGTCCCACGCGCCACGTGACAGATAGATAACATTAAAAAGCAAAAATGAAGTTGAGTTTTGGTCCTCATGATTTTATGGTTGTGTGATTTTGGTCCTCATCTTACACTCATGAAAAATCAGGTAACTAAAAAAGGTGTTTGTGCTAGGGATTTAAACCAACAGCAATCGCCACACCCCCTTTTGGTTCAGCTCGTCGTTGAATCGCAAGATGGGTCTAAAGAGGATATAGAAGAAAGTTGCCAAAATATGGTAGAGTATGTAAAGACTCAAAAGGAAGAGCCTCGATTGCATTGTATTTATGATGATGGCCCTTAGGGGTTTGAAAAATCGTCACCATCAATTAAAAAAGATGGAGGTCGAAGACCCTTTGGAAGAAATTGATGTGGGTGATTGACGAAGAAAATATGAACTTACATAAATATTCTTTCAATAACTTGGAGTTTAGAAAGAATTATCGGTTTGCTCGAAGAATTTAGAGAATGCTTCGCATGGAATTTTGATGAAATGCTAGGTTCGAGTCGATAGCTGGTGGAACTTAAGTTTCCAACACCATGTATGCGAGTTAATTTTCCAATTCTTTGTAACTTTTTGCTTTTGGAAAATATTATATGGCACGAGACTAAGTTCGTCTATGTCTCACGTGACTAACTGAACTACGGTATGAATGGTAAATACATAAATTTGATGTGTTTTAAATAAATTCATTGGCCATAACTTTTTTTTTGAGTTGTGGCCGTATTTTTTTTTGAGCCATATAGCACGGCTCTTTACTTTTCAATGGAATTTTTTTCCTTTCAATTTCCTTTTATTTTCTTCTTCTTCTTTCAACTTCGAATTCAAGTTCTTACTGCAGTAAAAAAATTTAAGAACACTCAATTTTATTCATCACGAGATTCAAGCTAACAACGTTTAATTTTTACTTGATGAACCCAAGATAACTTGAATCCAATTCCCAGATTGATTTTTAGATTCTCATTTGGATCCCTTATTTGTAAGTCCAAAACCTCCAAATTTAAGGAACTAAAAAATATAACCACAAGAAGATTTTGATACTTAAACGTCTTTTTTTTTTTAAATCTCACAAATAAGAAAGAGCTTCTCTCCAAAACTAAACTCATAAACACACCTTTAGAACAATGAAGAAATCAGATATCACTTGTTTATCTTTTCCGTTTGTATGTCAGTGTCGACTTTGTAAAAAAAAAATATCATTTATTTATCAGTGTTTGAATTTGATAAATATAAATTTACAACCATAACAAAACTCACAAAATTAAAAGGGCATGACGACTTTATCACGGATTCATTTTTTAAATGAAAATGAAATGAGAATCTGTCCTCACAAGTCATATAAAGTCACCCAAAAATTAAACGGAGCTACATATGATCATTGAAAGTGATACGACAAAAATTATTATTAGTGGTAATGGGGCCGGCTATGTGTGGAGTGTGTTTGATGTGCAATTTACATTGTGTTTGGTGAAAGTTTAATTAAATGGAACACTTCTATATGCTATTTAAGAACAGATCACCAAGTTTGAACTTTGAAGAGTAACATATATCTTTTGGCCTTTTAGGTTCAATTAGCAGCCACGCGCATTATCTTCACTTTCATAGTCATTTATATTCATTATTCATATGGCATTTCTCATTATTATATTGCCAAAGACCAAAACACGTGGTAGTTTCATATGGGTTGGATAAAGAAAAAGTCCTAATTGAGACAAATTGGGAAAGTGTGCACTCACTAGTTTGCAGTAAAAAAGAACATGATGAGTGATAAAATGAACATGATGAGTGATAATTCATTCCCATATACTTTTTCTTTTATCTTAATATCATTCACTTTTTTTTTCTTCTATTTTCTATCTTTATTTTCTATTAAATTCATATTACTCATTTCATTCATTTCTTTTCTTATCTCAAAATATTATTAAAAAATAATATTGTACCTCAGCATAATTTATATGGTATGTTATTGTTCTCATCTTAATAAAATATCATTTTCATCGTTCTCATCATAATAAATATTGTTCTCATCATAGTTATCTTATCCATCACAGCATCATGGTCGTCAGTTTGTTCTCATCATCATAATTCATAGTAGTGTTCCTTTGAGAGAATTTCAAAATGCTTGCAACATATAAAATTCAATAAAGAACAATAAATTTTTGGCTTAAAAGCATTTCATGTCCCTAATATATTAAGTTTGTGCAAATATCGTCTCAACTCTTTTTTTTCTATGTCTATACCCTCTATGTTTCTCAAAAGTGCAACGAATGTCCCTCCGTCACTCTGACGTTAAAAAACTAACGAAATTGGCTTACGTGACACTACTTTAGTGACGAGGCAGGCCATGTGACATCATTATCAAAATTCAGAAATGAGAATAAGGGGCGGGAATGATTCGAACCTAGGACTTGTAAGTAGCAAAACATGCACTTAACTAGTTGAGCTACATGCATTTAATCTGTATGTAGCTCAACTGGTTAAGTGCATGTTTTGCTACTTACTAGACCCGAGTTCTAATCCTTCCCACCCTTTTTTCCCATTTGTCTCGTCACTAAAGTAGTGTCACGTAAGCCCCTTTCGTTAGTATTTTAACGTCAGAGTGACAGAGAAGCATTCGTTGCACTTTTGAGAAACATGGAAGATATAAACATATACGAAAAAAGAGTAGAAACGACATTTACACAAACGTGATACATCAGGGGCATGAAATGCTTTTAAACCTAAATTTTTCAAACCACATTTTTTACTTACATACATTTATTTCTAGATCTTAATATTTTGTACTTACACATTCAATAAAATTCAATACTATTTTCACCTCCTCTTCATTTCTATGTGTTAATATTTTTTCTGTATCACTTATCATATTTATTGACAAATAACATGATAGTTCATTCATGTGCCTTGCCTCAACATTAACTAATTAACTGCTACCTTCAAAAAAAAAATTAACTAACTGCTATGCTTATGAGAACGAATATCCACAACTTAAATAATATTTACTGTTAGAAGGGTCCTATATTGGCTAGAGATGTGGTCAAGCAATTGCTTATATATGGTTGTGTAAATCTTAACTCTTGAGCTTAAGCTTTTGGGATTAAGTGGTTGTTCAACATGGTATCTGAGCCGATGGTTGTTTGACCATGGACCTGAGCCCGTATCCTAGATCCATTTGTTGACTCCCCATATTTGGGTCACCCGTTTCATTCCACGCTCCAGATGTTCTACACTGGGCGTGAGGGGGTGTGTTAGAGTCTCACATTGGCTAGAGATGTGGTCAAACAATTGCTTATATATTGTGCAAACCTTAACTCTTAAGCTAACTTTTGGGTTGAGTTAGGCCTTCCAACATTTACTACGTCATCTACGAGAAGAACGAGGCCTTTATGCGGAAAAGCAACCCAACGAAGCAGCTTTCTCATTTTGCCTGCTCATATACTTAAGTTCAGTTTCCCTTACCTGAACATTGAATTGGTGTCGTCTGTGAAAAATTGATAAACTGCATTCTCATCCGTCTCTAATATGACAAACACAAGAAGGCAACAAACGAATTGTACTCCCTCTTAGGATGGGCGATCTATTACAATTGTATAATAACAATCCAATCAAAAAATCACGTGGAGATGGAAGTTAAACAACCAATTCTAACACAAAATCAACTACCTATGAAGAAAATGAGGTTGTATGCTATTTAGTATTTCCCTTCGCGAGGATCTTATCAAAATTATGCTAAAGGAACAATTGCATAGTGTGAAAGAGAACACAACCAAAAGGTCATCATCGTCTCTTTCCCGGCTGGCAATAACTCTGCGCAGCCCACACCCGCTCAGCCACCCAATGTGGCCTCTCCCGTACCATCTATGCTCAAGCTTCAGGGGATCGTTGTCATCCCAACACAACCCTTGCCGATTCAGCCAAATGATGCAACAATTCAGAGGCGCATTAAGGAACTAAGATATCATGTTCCACCTCGGAATGACTAGTTTCGCAAAGGGCCCGCAATTGAGTATTTGAGTGTTACACGGGAAGACATACCCTTGGGTTCATCTTAACACTTTCGAAAGAGTGACGAGTTCCCTTGGAGCCTCACAGCAAATGAGCAATCATGTGCAGAACTTTCCCAGAACCTGAACGAAAGCCTCCCTTGGTTTTAGTCCATGCACCTGGACCTATTAGTTGTTGGTGAGAGCTCTCATTGTAGATCAACCACCACTAGTTGGCATATAGGTGGCGCAGGGGCGGGAAGAGCAGAAGGTTTCAGGCTAGGTGAGGAGGGATCAGGGAGCGGCAAAGAGGTGGCACGCCGAGGGGAGGATATGTGAAGCAAGGAGAAGAGACATGTGGCGGGGAAGAAAGGTGGAGGCGGGGCGGTTAAGGAAGAGGGTGACGACAATTATTTGAGTTAGGTGAGAGTTTGAGAAGCTTATAAGAACTATTGACGATGAAGGCCAAAGTTTACCTCAAGAGTGCAGCTCCTAAGAATCGAACTAGCGATATTGAGGTTTAAGCAACCACTTTTTACCAACCGTCACCTGTTGGGTAACTTCCATATCAAAATATAAATAAAAACGAGTTTCAATTATTTTTTTAATTATTTACTAACCGACATTCATATTTTAGAAATTAAAATTAAAACATTATATAAATTTTAGTGTAATTTTTATATGTAAACATGGTGGAATTTTTATATCATTATCTTTTCTTTCTTTCAAAAATGTGTAAGAACTCAGAGGTCAGAACTCAAATTTGACCACGCCCCATCGCTCATGGGCCGGCCAAGCGTGAGTAAATCACAATACAATTATTAAATTAATCAAATTCTAATCAATGTTATTTTTTAGGATAAAAATTAGGTTCATCAATTTGTGGTTTGAGCAGCTTTTTTAATATTTTCCTATTTGATATATGAGACCTAAACTGAAAATTATCATAATTAAATAAGTGGTTTGCTGAATCTTTTATTGATTAGCAATTTAGCAGCACAAATAGAAAAAAAAACTGCACATATTAAGTTTTATTCTATTTCTTTATTACTTCAAATAGCTAGCTCATTGGAAAAGTTCATCTATACAAGTGGATTTCCAAATTCTACATGTAATTTGGATTGGAATACATTGTACCAAATTGCAATTGGCATTGCTCAAGGACTAGAATACTTGCATCAAAATTGTATTCCAAGGATTTTACATCTTGAATTCTTGATATGAAACCTCAAAACATTCTTTTGGACGAAGACTTTTGCCCAAAAATTTCTGATTTTGGACTAGCTAAAATATGCCAAAAGAAGGAGAGTACTGTGTCCATATTGAGCCCAAGAGGAACTATAGGATACATAGCACCAGAAGTATCAAACCGAGCATTCGGTAGAGTTTCTCACAAGTCTGATGTATATAGTTATGGCATGTTGATTCTTGAAACTATTGGAGCAAGAAAGAATCATGAAACTGGAAGCTCACGTACCACTGAAATGTACTTTCCAGACTGGATTTATAATGATCTTGAGCAAGATAATAATCTTGCAAATTGTTTGGATATCTCAAGGGAAGAAGATGACATGGTTAGAAAGATTACTCTGGTGTGAGTCTATGGTGCATTCAAATGTATCCATCTGATCGACCATCAATGAAAAAGGTAATAAAAATGTTAGAAGGGTCACTTCAATCAATACCATATCCTCCAAAGCCTATCTTACAGTCTCCTGAAAGATCACCATTACAATGTTCATACATGTCTTCCAACAATTCGTCCAAAACAAGTTCAAGCACCACAGACAAGGATGGTTCCCCATAATCAAGTGAGCAGTACAAAAATGCAATGATTGTAATATCAAGTTCAAGCACCACAGACAATGATTGTAATATAACTTTGCATAAGTCCTTTTTTTTGAACTTCAAAACCTATTGTGTATCTTCATAAAGGGGTAAGTTACTGATGAACAATTCTCTAAATGTTGTTATTTGTTTTTTGTTCATAAATTCAAAGTTTGATTCGAACTTTAAGAGTTTTTTTTTCCGATATAAGGTAGGGGAATACATCTAGAGGAGGTAGCAATATCATGCGAAAGATATGTCTAGATTAGCAGGGCCGGCCCTGGGCCTGTGCAAGCAGGCCCACAGCCCAGGGCCTCCAAAAAGAAGGGGCCTCAAAAAAAAATTCATTAAACGTTTATAATAAAAAAACTGTAAATTATTAAAGGAAGAGATGTTAGTCCTGTTGGCAACATTAAGCCTGGTTTGGACCTCTCCTCCCTTGGAGCCTAGGTTCGAATCTGCTCTTGCTACATTTTTTATGATGTTTTTAAAATTTTATATAATTTATAGTGACGGAAACTTTCGTCACAAAAGTAGCGACGAATTATCAACCGCTGTGTTTCTTAAATAAATAAGTGTAACATATTTTTTAAGTTGTTGATGCTATTTACAATTTAAATAGATAATGTTCTTTAAAAAAAAAAATTTATTAGGGGTCCATTTTTATTATTTGTCCAGGGCCTCCAAAATGTCGAGACCGGCCTGTAGATTAGATATTAATGTGTTCTTGTTTATGCTTGGAATGTTGAATTCTTCATATTCTGAGCATCAAATTTTCTAACGTGTGTTTCGGTTGACAGGTATACTTAAAGGCATCAGAGATTAGATCTAACAGGTGTTTTGATGCTGGTTTACTACTGTTGCTATGCTGTTAATTTTCTGCTGTTTCTACTGTTTTCTATTTCTACTGCTGTTGTTTTTGCTGCTTTCACTATGATGACTGTATTAATACTTTGGGTTTTTACAGCATATATAGCAGCAGTAGTAGACCAATGATTTGATTGAATTTAAGAAAATATATTTGATGTACTTCAATTTTTTTTTTAAATTGGAAAGATAAACTACATTCCTCCGGGGTTGATTCCTAGACCCCCACTCCCTAACTCATATGTCTACCGGCTCATACCAATTAAGTTAAGTTGAATGCTTATATGAATGTCGATGAGAGAAAATATGGTGTGGTTAATAATGTGATGGGATTGACAACCAACTATTTGCAAGGGAAGCAATTACCTATTTTCAAGTTAGGCTTGGTCTAGTAGAGTATGACAGAATCTCATACGTGACAGACTCAGTGTTCGAACCCGCACTAATCTCATTGGGATGAAGTAAATGTAAATTTTTTATTAGTGTTTTTTTAGTCCGGCAACTTTCCTTACAGATTGAACACCCCTCCTTGTTGAGAATATGCCTATAATAGCTGAAATTAAGAGGAGATAATTAGTTAGGATTTAAATTTTGTTTTAAGATATTATTTAGATTATTTTCAAATTAGAATAAGATTAAGATAATATTAGTTGTTTCTAAAATCAATATCACTTGATTTTAAGAATCAGATCAGTTTATGAGTAAGTTTGTTATTTTTCTGTTATGTAATTGCTCTATATATATAGAGCTCACAACCTCACAATGATGAATAAAATAATCTCCTTCAAATACATTTATACGTATAAAAATACCCAACAAGTGGCATCAGAGCTCTTATCCTTAAGGGACCTGTGAGTCAAAAGAAAAACCTAATGGAAGGAGATGCATCATCATCATCATACATAGTGGGTCAACCACCATCCTTTGATGACGAGGAGTACGAGTTATGGGCTGCAAGAATGACTACTCATCTTGAAGCTCTAGATCTTTGGGAAGCGGTAGAAGAAGACTATGATGTTCCTGAACTACCTGAGAATCCTACGGTGGCTCAGATGAAGAATCACAAACAAAAGAAGACAAAAAAGGCTAAGGCAAAAATAATTGTCTATTTTCTTCCGTGTCCAAGATCATATTCACACGAATAATGAATCTGAAATCCGCCAAAGAAATTTGGGAATATCTCAAAGCAGAATATCAAGGTTCTGAAAGAACTAAAGGCATGCAAGTTCTCAACCTTGGCAGGGAATTCGAGATGCAGAACATGAAAGATAATGAAACCATCAAGGGCTATGCTGACAGATTGTTAAGCATAGCAAATAAAGTGAGACTTCTTGGTAGAGACTTTTTTTGATGAAAGAATAGTGCAGAAAATTCTTGTCACTATTCCTGAAAAATATGAGTCAAAGATATCAGCGTTGGAGGAGTCAAAAGACCTGTCAATCATTACCTTGGGAGAATTAATTAATGCTTTACAAGCACATGAGCAGAGGAGAACCATGAGACAAGATGAGGTGGAGGTACAAGGTATGTATCGTATGAAAGCACAAAATCCAAGAAGTGGAAAAAAACAGCAAGGTGAGAATTTTCCTTCTTGTCCTTGTAACACCCCAATTTCTCAACTGAGGAGTCACATTAGTAACCTAACAAAGTCTAAGGACCAATCTGCAATCCCTAAAAACCAAGGGAATTTTTTTTCTGTAAAACAACTAAACACTTCGGCTAAAAGGTTGGAAACATACCATAACTTTATTTAGATAACTTGTTTCCCGATATACAGTAATAATAGTTTACAATACCATAAGTAAGGTTCAGAATAAACATGCGCACTTTAACAGTGGCGGAAGCAAGACTTTAATAACAGAGTTCTCATAAAGTAAAAGAGACTCCAACATAATCCACAAGAAGAGAAGCAAAGCTGCTTCTCATACCTCTACTCCACCGCTTACAACTCGATCTCCAACTCGAGTAGCTATGCCTCGGCGGAAGGATCTCCATCGCCTAATAGCGTTAAGCGCCCAAACAACAAGTAGCAAATAGAAAGGGTTAACTCCATGCAATTACCATGTATAAAAGAGAAAAATCATGCTGTTCGAATTTAATTACCTGGCATGGTAAATAACTAGCATCATAACTCAACTCATATATCAACAACTTAAACATAAATCGGACTCAGATAATAATAACCTCAACAATGTAACATCAAATCAGATATCAATAAACCAATACGAAAATCCAACAACATAGGGTCAGGTGTTAGTTCCCTATAATGCAACTATATGCTGCTAACAAAATGGATCGATCAATATCGTCTCTCAAGACGGGACAATGATAGGACACACCTCCTCATCGCCACTTATAACGTCATACATGACGGGACAATCATAGGACACACCTCCTAATCGCCACTTAACGTCACACAAGACGGGACAATCATAGGACACACCTCCTGATCGCCACTTAGCATCTCGCAAGATGGGACAATGATAGGACACACCTCCTCATCGCCACTTGACTCAAGCCCTATATGCCAAGTCAGACAATAACAAAGCCCACCCAAGGACCAATCCAAAGTAACCACATGTTCCATCCACTAGGAAGCAGTAACGACAGAAACCAGTAAACGGCCGAAGCCTCTCAGAAAACATTTTCCAAATTCAGCATAATAATCATAATCATCTGCCAATCAATATAAACATCTTCATCTCAAACACAGGCAGTGCGATAAAAGCATGCAAGACTCAAAGACGCTCTAAAACTGAGTTACCCTTACCTTCGTGAGTAGAAGTTGGGCATGGAAATTGCGAACCTAGAACAAAGAAAACACAATCATCAACACAAGCTTCACTAGGAGCAACACGATCTACTAATACTAATCGAAATCGTAAAGAAAGCCTCTAAAGCTTCAGAGTTCCTATTTAGGCACAAATTGACAACGGAGACTTCGTTCGCTAAAACGAGCATAACTCGAGCTACAGAACTCAGAATGACACGAAACCGGCGCCAAAATTTCGACAATTGAAAGAGCTACGCAATGGCTCAGGTCATAGAGACCCAAAAATTATTTTTGGACACGGTACCCAAGCAATTAGGTTTCGGCCACTATGGAAAATAGAGTTTTCGAACTTTTTCTTCGATCTAAATCAATTCACAAGGTAGTTTTAGGGTAAAACTAAGGCAAAGAAATTGTCGGAACAATTTTCGGACAATCGGGTCGAAATACGACTATCCAGGGGCATTTTGGTCCAAAATAAAGGCTCAAAACTTCAAAGTTATCAGTTCGGAAAACAAATTTGACAGCAACGATCCTCATGATATCCGTGACAACAAATCCTAAAGGCACGAAGTCAGATTAAGTCTTTTCGACAATAAAGTTTCGAAATGTGCGACTAATGGGGTTTTGAATCAATTTTTCAGATCTTGGACAACTGAATCGCAATCGGCGATTACTGACAGAGGTTTTAGACTCATGGGAACATAAGGAACATAACCCAACCAAGAAATCAAGGAAATCGGACAATTTTAGAAAAAGCTCAAAACTGTGAGCACAGAAACGACTTCAGAAACGCAACAGAAACAGTAAACAGAGGTAGGATTCATGCTAGTTACCTCAATACCTAGAAGTAGGGACGAACTGCACGAAGATTGGTCAAGTTTTCGCGAAAATACTTCTTCTCCCTTGCTCCCTAGAACTCGCGGCCTTGGAGGAAAGAAAATGGCAAGATTTTGCTTTTTCGCCTATTTATAGGCGGGCGAAATCGCGGAAAAAAGAAAATTTCGCGATTCCGATTTTTGCAGCACGATCACCAAGGAATTCTAAGAGAGATTCTGGCGTCAGAAATCCAGAACTCAAAACAAATATCTAGGATTTGGGAAAAACGATATCGGAAAACTCAAAAGCGGTGTCGGTTAATCTGCCCCGAAAAACTACTTTTTGCTGTGATGCTCAAACGACAAAACTTCCAACTGAAGAAAGATTGGAAACGTCGAAACAAGTCTGGCAGCGCGGACGGAATCTTCGTTAGAAGTCCCGAATAGAAAAAGTATTCATCCATTGCTCGAAAATAGGGTTTCGAAGCAAGGAAATTAGCGTCGTCGGACTTCCGAAAAGTGAATACTATCGTGCGTACAGTCCAGAGTTCCGAAATGAAACGCTGGTCGAAGGAAAAATAAAGAAAAACTTTAAATTTTCCAAGGATTCGAAATCTCACTTAAAACGTTGCTCTAAAGCGAAATTAGCCTATTCTGGACACGCTTGCCATAAGGCGGGTGTGCAGACGACTCGCTCTAATTCCTAAAATGACTACGCAACATTCCTCAAGCAATTCCTGAACTTTCTTCTTCATTAATCTTTCTCAAATATCAAACTCCTGTCACGCTTACACTGATTCTACGCGTGAGTCGGAAATTAGCTTGTTCTGAAAATCCAGGTCTTACAATACTACCCCCCAAAAAGAAAGTTTCGTCCTCGAAACTTAAGGCTCAGTGAAGAGTTCCGGATACTGTTCCTTCATCCTCTCTTCTAGTTCCCAAGTAGCATCGCCCGTGACTTGGTTCCAAATCACTTTTACCAGAGGAACCTGCTTGTTTCTCAACTGCTTGATCCTACGTTCCTCAATCCTCATTGGTGCCACTTCAAAAGACAAGTTGTCTCTAAGCTGAATATCATCTTCCTTGATGATGTGAGAGGGATCAGGAATATACTTCCTCAATTGTGACACGTGTAGCACATCATGAATCTTGGAAAGAAAAGGTGGCAACGCAATCCGATAAGCTACTTTACCTACTCGCTCGATAATCTGATACGGTCCAATGAACTTCGGTGTCAGCTTCCTCGACTTTATCGCTCTTCCCACTCCGGTAGTTAGTGTCACGCGAAGAAACACATGGTCTCCCGCCTCAAACTCTAACTCTCTCCGTCGTGTGTCAGCATAACTCTTCTGTCGACTCTGTGACGTCCTCATCTTCTCTTGTATTTGCTTCACTTTCTCAGTAGTTTGTTGTACTAATTCAGGTCCAACGAGAAGATGTTCGCCATCTTGAAACCAACATAAAGGAGTTCTACATCTCCTCCCATACAAAGCCTCATAAGGTGCCATTCCAATACTAGCATGAAAACTGTTGTTATAAGTAAACTCGATCAACGGCAACAGCTCATCCCAGCTTTCTTGACTATCCAGAACACAGGCTCGCAGCAAGTCTTCCAATGACTGTATTGTCCTCTCTGTCTGTCCATCCGTCTGAGGGTGATAGGCAGAGCTCAACCTCAACTTCGTCCCAAGCGCCTCGTGCAACGCCTTCCAGAAATGCGAAGTAAACTTCGGATCTCTGTCAGAAACAATACTCGATGGTACTCCATGAAGTCGTACAATCTCAGCGACATACACTTTTGCAAGTGCCTCCACATTGAACGTGGTCTTCACCGGTATGAAATGTGCTGACTTCGTCAGACGGTCCACAATGACCCAAATGGAATCAAATCTCTTCCTCGTAGCTGGCAAAGCTACCACGAAATCCATAGAGATACTGTCCCACTTCCACTCCGGCACATCAAGTGACTGTAACATACCCGCAGGCTTTTGATGTTCTATCTTCGCCTTCTGACATGTCAGACATGCCGCCACAAACTCTGCTACATTCTTCTTCATTCCTGGCCACCAAAAATTCAACTTTAGATCTTGATACATCTTTGTCGATCCCGGATGAATACTCAATCTGCTCTTGTGACCTTCGTCAAGAATCATCCTTCTCAACTCCATGTCCAATGGTACGCAGACACGTCCTTTGCAACGCAGAATGTTGTCAGTTCCTACCTCAAAATCCGGCGCTTTTCCCAAAATGATCAAGTTCCGTTTCTCGATCAGCTCCTCATCTAACAGTTGTTTCACCTTGATCTCGTTCAGAAAATCACTAGTGATCGTCACCATCCCAAAGCTCAATTTTCCAGGTGTCACTTGCATACCCAAACTGAGGTCGCGAAAAGTCTCGATAAGTTCCAATTCCTTAATCATCAACGATGAAACATGAATTGTCTGGCGACTCAGTGCGTCTGCTACAACATTTGCTTTTCCTGGGTGGTACAACAAAGTGAAATCATAGTCCTTGATGAATTCCACCCAACGCCTTTGTCTCATATTCAGATCCTTCTGATCGAACAGGTACTTCAAGCTCTTATGATCACTAAAAACAGTGAAAGTGCTCCCATAAAGATAGTGCCTCCAAATCTTGAGCGCAAATACCACAGCCGCTAACTCCAAATCGTGCGTAGGATAGTTCCGTTCATGTATCTTCAATTGCCTTGAAGAATAAGCCACAGCCTTTCGGTGTTGCATCAACACACAACCCAAACCTTGGTACGAAGCATCGCAGTAAACCTCGTAGGGTTCCTTCTCTTGTGGTAATGTCAGAACTGGCGCGGTCGTCAAACGCTTCTTCATATCTTGGAAACTCTGTTCACAATCCTCTGTCCAAGCAAAAGGTTGGTTCTTCCGGGTGAGTTTCGTCAATGGTCCTGCAATCTTAGCAAAACCTTCGATGAATCGTCGGTAATATCCAGCTAAACCGATGAAACTCCTTATATCTGTCACAGTCTTAGGACGCTCCCATGCAAGTACCGCTTCCACTTTACTGGGATCCACAGCAATGCCCTCCTTTGAGATGACATGCCCTAAAAACTTTACTTCTTCGAGCCAAAATTCACACTTTGTCGCGTTAGCATACAATACCTTCTCCCGAAGAACTTGTAAAACTTGTCGCAGATGCTCCTCGTGTTCTTCACGATTCCTTGAGTAGATCAAGATGTCGTCGATGAACACCACAACAAAGCGATCCAAGAATGGATGAAAGATCCTATTCATGTAGTCCATGAATACAGCTGGTGCATTCGTAACTCCAAACGGCATCACCAAGTACTCATAGTGCCCATAGCGTGTCCTAAACGCCGTCTTTTGAATATCCTCATCCTTGACTCTAATCTGGTGATATCCCGATCTCAGGTCAATCTTCGAGAAAATAGCAGCACCCTTCAACTGATCCATCAAATCGTCAATCCTTGGCAACGGATAACGGTTCTTTATCGTGACTTTGTTCAACTGTCGATAATCCACACAAAGTCGCGATCTTCCGTCTTTCTTCTTCACAAGCAGCACTGACGCTCCCCATGGAGAAACGCTAGGTCGGATAAACCCCTTCTTGGTTAAATCTTCGAGTTGACTCTTCAGCTCAGTCAGTTCTGCCGGTGCCATACGATACGGTGCGATTGATATAGGTCCAGTGCCTGGGACTATATCAATTGTGAACTCCATATCTCTGACCGGAGGTATTCCAGGTACGTCTTCGGGGAACACATCCTCGAAATCTTGCACGACAGCAATTCCGTGTACTCCATTCTCCTTAGCTTCCACCACGGTTGTAGACATGAGAGAACTCAAAGCTCCTTTCCTCAAAGAAAGCTTTGAAAAGTACGAGTTCAGGAACTCAGCGAGTCCAGCATCGGGAAAGATAACTACCTTATTGGCGCAATCAAGAAGAACATGATGGTGGGACAACCAATCCATGCCTATGATCACATCCAATCCCTTGAGAGGTAAACAGATTAAGTTTGCTACAAACTTCTTATCTAGGTACATCCAAGGACATTCCAGACATGCAGTGTTAGTTACTAGACTCTTAGATGCAGGGATAGACACTGTCAAGTCAAACGGTAGCTTTGACACTTCTAGCTTTAACCTTGCCGCACAAGCTATATCTATAAATGAATGCGTAGCACCAGAATCAAATAGCGCGATAAGGGAATTACCCGCAATCTCGCAGGTACTGCGGATCAGACCATCGTCTTCCTCAGCTTCAGTTCCACTGATCGAGTAGACCCTTCCACCAGCAGTAGGCCTCCTAGCCCCAGCAACATTTGCAGCAGCCTCAACTTTAGGAATCCTGCACTCTGCAGCAGTGTGGCCTGGCTTGTTGCAGTTCCAACACGCCGCAAGACTCTCAGAACAGTGGTTGGCATAGTGCCCCTTTTTGTTGCACCTGAAGCAAGTCACATCCTCCCGATTCCCAGATGGGGTTCTTAGTGCAATTGCATTTCCACCAGTAGGATAAAAGGACCCAGAAGTTGTCCCCCTACCCTGAGGACGAACATACGGCTTCTTCTGGAAATGCCTACCCTTGTCACCTCTTCCTTGGTTAGTCCTAGCCGGACCTCCACTTCCTTGGTAAGGCTTGTTCAGACCTTGGAATTTGCCCCTTGCATTATCAATGGCCTCAATCCCCTTGGTCTTCTCCACCAGCACTTGGTAGCGATTCAGTCCTAGCGGTTGCACCGCCCTCTGCAGCTCATAACACAGCCCCTCAATGAATCGCTCACACATGTAGCCTTCATCAATCTGTCCTCTAAAGTAACGGAAGTGTTTAGCCAACGACTCCAACTTTGCAGCATACTCAGCAACGGTCATGCCTCCTTGACGGAGTCTCAGAAATTGTGCTTCCTTAGCGGCTCTAGCACTTCTAGGAAAGTACTTGTCCAAGAAAGCTCCACTGAAACACTCCCAAGTGATGGCTTGATGGTCAGCCTCCATCATAGCCCTAGCCCCACGCCACCAATACTCAGCTTCACCCGTTAGCAGGTAGGTTGCATAATCAACTTTCATCTCTGCAGTTGTACGCAAGAAGGTAAAGATCTTCTCCAACTCTTGGAGCCATAAGTCAGCTTCTTCCGGATCGAAGCCCCCAGAGAACTTCGGCGGATCCTGACGCTTGAAATCATTCAGACCCCTGGTCTGAGCAGCAGCTAATTCACGTTCCTCCCGCTGAACACGGCGAGCATTCTCTTCAGCTTGGTTTTGTGCAGCCACCAAAGCAGCAGTAGCAGCACGTTGAGCTTCAGCTTCCTCCCTTGCAGCAGTGTTAGTAACTTGTTGTGCCATAAGGGCAGTCAGATTAGCAATAGCTTGCTCCATCGGATTCATGCTGTCTGAACCTTGAGTCTCGATCGGTTGTGGAAACCTCCTGCTCCTGTTTTCATGAACAGTCAAAGACCACAACAGATACTCAGGCCAGAACAACACAAAGTTCTATAATAACTAACTATGTATATACTTATATCAAATGTATAATTAACAATAACTAGCATAAGGTTATTCACTTACGAATAACCTTCAAAAATAATCTATATAAACAGTAATCAAGCACACTCTTCCTCCGATTGACACCCCATCAATCGGTCTCAGAGTTCAAACATCTTAAGCAGGCACTCTACCCAAAAGCTCTGGTTTTCTAGACCAAAGCTCTGATACCACAATTGTAACACCCCAATTTCTCAACTGAGGAGTCACATTAGTAACCTAACAAAGTCTAAGGACCAATCTGCAATCCCTAAAAACCAAGGGAATTTTTTTTCTGTAAAACAACTAAACACTTCGGCTAAAAGGTTGGAAACATACCATAACTTTATTTAGATAACTTGTTTCCCGATATACAGTAATAATAGTTTACAATACCATAAGTAAGGTTCAGAATAAACATGCGCACTTTAACAGTGGCGGAAGCAAGACTTTAATAACAGAGTTCTCATAAAGTAAAAGAGACTCCAACATAATCCACAAGAAGAGAAGCAAAGCTGCTTCTCATACCTCTACTCCACCGCTTACAACTCGATCTCCAACTCGAGTAGCTATGCCTCGGCGGAAGGATCTCCATCGCCTAATAGCGTTAAGCGCCCAAACAACAAGTAGCAAATAGAAAGGGTTAACTCCATGCAATTACCATGTATAAAAGAGAAAAATCATGCTGTTCGAATTTAATTACCTGGCATGGTAAATAACTAGCATCATAACTCAACTCATATATCAACAACTTAAACATAAATCGGACTCAGATAATAATAACCTCAACAATGTAACATCAAATCAGATATCAATAAACCAATACGAAAATCCAACAACATAGGGTCAGGTGTTAGTTCCCTATAATGCAACTATATGCTGCTAACAAAATGGATCGATCAATATCGTCTCTCAAGACGGGACAATGATAGGACACACCTCCTCATCGCCACTTATAACGTCATACATGACGGGACAATCATAGGACACACCTCCTAATCGCCACTTAACGTCACACAAGACGGGACAATCATAGGACACACCTCCTGATCGCCACTTAGCATCTCGCAAGATGGGACAATGATAGGACACACCTCCTCATCGCCACTTGACTCAAGCCCTATATGCCAAGTCAGACAATAACAAAGCCCACCCAAGGACCAATCCAAAGTAACCACATGTTCCATCCACTAGGAAGCAGTAACGACAGAAACCAGTAAACGGCCGAAGCCTCTCAGAAAACATTTTCCAAATTCAGCATAATAATCATAATCATCTGCCAATCAATATAAACATCTTCATCTCAAACACAGGCAGTGCGATAAAAGCATGCAAGACTCAAAGACGCTCTAAAACTGAGTTACCCTTACCTTCGTGAGTAGAAGTTGGGCATGGAAATTGCGAACCTAGAACAAAGAAAACACAATCATCAACACAAGCTTCACTAGGAGCAACACGATCTACTAATACTAATCGAAATCGTAAAGAAAGCCTCTAAAGCTTCAGAGTTCCTATTTAGGCACAAATTGACAACGGAGACTTCGTTCGCTAAAACGAGCATAACTCGAGCTACAGAACTCAGAATGACACGAAACCGGCGCCAAAATTTCGACAATTGAAAGAGCTACGCAATGGCTCAGGTCATAGAGACCCAAAAATTATTTTTGGACACGGTACCCAAGCAATTAGGTTTCGGCCACTATGGAAAATAGAGTTTTCGAACTTTTTCTTCGATCTAAATCAATTCACAAGGTAGTTTTAGGGTAAAACTAAGGCAAAGAAATTGTCGGAACAATTTTCGGACAATCGGGTCGAAATACGACTATCCAGGGGCATTTTGGTCCAAAATAAAGGCTCAAAACTTCAAAGTTATCAGTTCGGAAAACAAATTTGACAGCAACGATCCTCATGATATCCGTGACAACAAATCCTAAAGGCACGAAGTCAGATTAAGTCTTTTCGACAATAAAGTTTCGAAATGTGCGACTAATGGGGTTTTGAATCAATTTTTCAGATCTTGGACAACTGAATCGCAATCGGCGATTACTGACAGAGGTTTTAGACTCATGGGAACATAAGGAACATAACCCAACCAAGAAATCAAGGAAATCGGACAATTTTAGAAAAAGCTCAAAACTGTGAGCACAGAAACGACTTCAGAAACGCAACAGAAACAGTAAACAGAGGTAGGATTCATGCTAGTTACCTCAATACCTAGAAGTAGGGACGAACTGCACGAAGATTGGTCAAGTTTTCGCGAAAATACTTCTTCTCCCTTGCTCCCTAGAACTCGCGGCCTTGGAGGAAAGAAAATGGCAAGATTTTGCTTTTTCGCCTATTTATAGGCGGGCGAAATCGCGGAAAAAAGAAAATTTCGCGATTCCGATTTTTGCAGCACGATCACCAAGGAATTCTAAGAGAGATTCTGGCGTCAGAAATCCAGAACTCAAAACAAATATCTAGGATTTGGGAAAAACGATATCGGAAAACTCAAAAGCGGTGTCGGTTAATCTGCCCCGAAAAACTACTTTTTGCTGTGATGCTCAAACGACAAAACTTCCAACTGAAGAAAGATTGGAAACGTCGAAACAAGTCTGGCAGCGCGGACGGAATCTTCGTTAGAAGTCCCGAATAGAAAAAGTATTCATCCATTGCTCGAAAATAGGGTTTCGAAGCAAGGAAATTAGCGTCGTCGGACTTCCGAAAAGTGAATACTATCGTGCGTACAGTCCAGAGTTCCGAAATGAAACGCTGGTCGAAGGAAAAATAAAGAAAAACTTTAAATTTTCCAAGGATTCGAAATCTCACTTAAAACGTTGCTCTAAAGCGAAATTAGCCTATTCTGGACACGCTTGCCATAAGGCGGGTGTGCAGACGACTCGCTCTAATTCCTAAAATGACTACGCAACATTCCTCAAGCAATTCCTGAACTTTCTTCTTCATTAATCTTTCTCAAATATCAAACTCCTGTCACGCTTACACTGATTCTACGCGTGAGTCGGAAATTAGCTTGTTCTGAAAATCCAGGTCTTACAGTCCTCATTGCAAAAAGACTAACCATCATCAAACAAGATGTTTTTGGAGGCCAGACATTAAGTGCAGAAAGTGTGGCAATATGGGACATGTAGAACGAGTTTGCAACTCTGAACCAGAGGAGGCTAAGGTGACCATGGAGGAACAAGAAGATGATGAAGTACTTCTCGTCACAACGTGCTTTGCTGCAAGCAATTCATGGTTGATAGATAGTGGTTGTGCAAACCACATGACCAATGACAAGAAGTTATTCAAAGAGCTTGACAAATCCATTGTTTCCAAAGTAAAAATTGGGAATGGTGATTTCATTCGGGTCAAGGGAAAATGAACTGTTGTGATTGAAAGCTTGTCAGGTTTGAAATGTATCTCAGATGTTTTATATGTCCCTGATATTGATCAAAATTTGCTCAGTGTTGCACAACTTGTAGAGAAAGGTTTCAAAATCATATTTGAAGATAACATGTGTGTGATAAAAGATGCAAAAGATAGAGACATGTTCAAGGTGAAGATGAAAGCCAAATGTTTTTCTCTAAATTTGGCAGCGAATGATCTTCCTCTCTTGTCAATGGAAGCCGACGATTCCACCACCAAGGCTCCTACCCTTAAACATGTTAGTGGTTCAAATTCTGATGTTGGCTCGAATGATATTGCAAAACCAGACAATGATCACAAGCATTACCATCATGATGAGGAACTCAAACACAAGATCATTAAGCAGGTGGAATATTATTTCAGTGATGAAAATTTGCCCACTGATGAATACTTGCTGAGTTTCGTCAAGAAAAACAAAGAAGGTTTTGTTCCTATATCAATAATTGCTTCTTTTAGAAGAATGAAGAACCTCACTCAAGATTATTCATTTATTGTTGCTGCACTGAAAGAGTCTTCACTACTTGTAGTTAGTGATGATGGGAGAAATGTTAAACGACTCAATGCACTCTATTTCAATGAAATCAAAGATCATAAGTTATATGCTGTTTTGGTAGAGAATATGCCTCAAGATTGTTCAAAGGAAAATTGTATGAAAATATTTCATGAAGTCAGAAATATAAAGAGGATAGCAATTCATGATTCATCTTCTACAGCAGATTGAAGACAAAATCTAGAGTTTTCAGCATTAAAGTCAAGAGGAGATTTGTTGAGAATATGCCTATAATAGCTGAAAATAAGAGGAGATAATTAGTTAGGATTTAAATTTTGTTTTAAGATATTGTTTAGATTTATTTTCAAATTAAAATAAGATTAAGATAATATTAGTTGTTTCTAAAATCAATATCACTTGATTTTAGGAATCATATCAGTTTATGAGTAGGTTTGTTATTTTTCTGTTATGTAATTGCTCTATATATATAGAGCTCACAATGATGAATAAAATAATCTTCTTCAAATACATTCATACGTATAAAAATACCCAACACTCCTCATCCTAAATTTATTGTAAAAAATAGTTATCAAAGTATAATAAGAATGATCAGATTCAATGGGACCAAGTCCAAAAATCAGTGCTGGTGGAATTGAAATGGAAATGTGAAATCATGACTAGTGTGGTTGGGCCAATGATCACCAAATGGAATTTAGGAGGAATTTGTAGCACATTGAAAGGTTTGAAGTTATTTGACTCAAATATGTTGTTGTAGACATCCCAAGCAATGAATGGGGCAAGTGGCCCATAGAGTCATAGACTGTGGCTATAGCTCATTAGCTTCACAACTTACTACAACAATGATATGTTCACGCCTCATTTTTTATACACTACATTTTCACTCATTTTTTTTTCTTATATTTCTCTTCTCTTATCATCTTCTATCACATCTCATATTTTTTCTTTTCTTTCCTATTTCTCTCATCCTTCCACCTCTTTACAGCCAAAACGGGGTGTGAAAAAAACATTATTCCAACTCAATATGGGTTTGAAGAGAAAAATCATTCGAATCAATCTTATTGAATTTCTTATTTTAACAATCAATAAAAAAAATGAATTTACTTCTAAATCTATATCCGATAAGGTGAGAAATGTACTTTCTTTTCTACATCTCACGAGGCGTGTCATAACTCTTCCTATTGGGATTTTTTTCACTGATCAAACTTAAACAAACAAAAAATTGCTTAAGAAAAATCAGACATGAACAACAACTAGCCGGTGTTGCATAATAAGTTCTAGCATGCAGTGTGATTTTAATATACATTGTTTTTATTTATCTATTTAAAAAATACCAGAAATGAAACACAATTAAACAAATTCCAAGAAAAATATTCATAATTTCAAAAAAAAAAATTCATACATATAAATTAGGGTAAATTGCAAAAACATTTTCCTTGATATTTAACACCGTTGCACTGAGATCCCCGACATTATTTAACAAGCCTTTAATGACCCTAACTTAGGGATATTGCACAAACCTGCATTGAGATTTATCATTATTACACCAACTCCCTTCAAGATTTATTATTATAACAAGCAATACCCATGTTATTTTAAATAATATATAAAGAAAAGAATTTGCAAAAATATCCATGTAATAATGACAAACCTATGTGAGAAGAGTGTAATTCTCCCTAATGCAGTACTATTGACAAAAGAGTACAACAGGTTGCGCTAACATTACATATTACATTGTTTTATTCAGCCTTCTCATCCTCGTTAATCTCATCCAGAATCACAATAAGCGCCACTATGAACGCATAATCAATGTTGGGATATACCGTGACCGTGAAATTGTCTTTCCCAATCAAAATACTCTGAACAGTGTGCTTCTTATGCATCTGCAATAAAATTAACAAGAAATATTTCATTTTATGTAAACAATTAGGCTTAATTACATACTCCCTCCGTTCTTATTTAACTGTTAAGGAAGAGAAGAAACACACATATTAAGAAGTGCAATTAATTTTGTTACTTTTCATAAAAGTATTATTTGATTTCCTATTTCACCCTTTAAAATGTATATTATATTTCCTCATTTATTGTTAATGCAAGGATATTTCTTGAAAAAACATTATTTAATGCTTTCTTGAAACTCTAAGTGGACAGATATATAGGAACAAATTTTTTTCTTCAAAGTAGACAGTTAATAAGGAACGGAGAGAGTATTTAATTCCACACTCTACGTGAATATGCAAACGGTACCGGATTTTTTTTTATTTTGATCCCACATTTATTGTTGTTTACAATTTTCATCCCTACACATTTGATTTTTTGACCGAAAATGATGCTCAAACATGTGTTTTCCACGAACATCCTTTCGATATACAATTCAAAACTACCTCAATAGTGTACGTTAGTTGGATGTATGACAAGAACCATATATTCATATACCATTGCTGATTGCTCTTTTTTCACAAAATGACACAGGACGAAAACTGCAAACAACATTAAATGTGGAAACTAAAACTGGAACTTTTAAAGTTTAAGAACCATATTTGCACATTAGTATGAACTAAGGGACCAAATATGCAATTAAGTCAAACAATTAATATTCATCAAAAAGTAGTTAATTATAATTGATTCAATTTTTGTGTGGAGTTTTACCTGGGCAACAATGGTGTTAGATTCTCCAGCATAAACAACGCAAGATCGTTCAAACCAACTCCCTTTAACCTTGAAATCACAAACGTCTTCTTTGGTGTTAGTGGCTAAAAACACATCTAATTTGGTCTTAAACTGGATCAGTGACGATCTCTTCAAAGTAAAGATGAGATCTTTGGCCTCTGTGCTCTCACCCCTATAAGCTTGCCAGCGATCATGTGCAGTCATTATCTGTATCAACAACACAACTTGCTTGTAACTTTAAAATGATCATTTATGAAGATTAATGAAAAAAGATATATATTTTTATTTAGAACTAGAGGAAAGGCTAATAGTTATTGATTCTTTTAGACGACTTCATTAGTGTTAAGACTCTCTTTGTACCTTGGCCTGTCTTTTAATGAATTGCATTTCATTAAACAAAAAAAAAATAGACAATTGATTTTAGCACAAGTTCTTTTTTAAAAAATGAAAATAAAATACATCAATTCTCTTTACGAACCCTCTCAATGAATGAGCTCCTATAATTTATGAGGATTTTATAAGGTAAAAAATCAAATACTTAATTAAAAAGACTCGTATAATTTTTTATAAAAAAAAAATTATACCTCAAGAAATTTATCACTGGTTTCCCCCCCACCCCCCCAATTCCCCTAAGAAAATGACACAGATAGATAATTAACTTGATGATAAACATGCATAATTATTATTTTTTTCATTTTAAAAAAGAAGTACAAGTAACCAATTAGTAACAATTTTGAGTTATCGAATGATATTTCAAGTGATAAAAGCAAAGAGACATATAGGTCGGGTGGGGGAGGTCCAATGATCATCCCCGAATGGTACAATTTATTTTTTGGATTTAAAAAAAAATAGCAATTTTGAAGGTATATTCTAAAATATTAATTGCACTTTTCTGGCACAATTTGCCGTGCTTGAAAAGTAAAAGCCGTTATAATCTCAATAACCTAGAAGAAAAGTTTGCTAATAATATATTTATTTACATGATCTGTGTGTTTTTTTAGCTTTTTAAATGAAAATAAGAAAATATAACAAGTTTCAAAATAAAAAATACAAGAGAAAGATTAAAAAAAAGTGGAACCTTGCGGCGTAGAGTGGCGATGGGGTTGCCGGCGGCGTCGATCAAGACACGGCGATCACGGAGCGTTAAGAGAGAGCCCTTAACTTTGAAGACGATGTTGCCGTTGATGTCAGTGACAACAAAGTTTCCGTCGGAAATGGTCATGACCTTCTTAACGATAGCCAGATCCACCGGGTACGGAGCACAGTACTGTGGGCCAAACACGGTGGTGGGAACCGCCGGCATAGGGGCGGAGGCGGAGGGCTGTGGTTGCTGTTGATATGGGTAAGGATAAGCCATTAATGATGTTGATGATCTTCGATTTTTTTCTTGATGATGATCAGAGTTTGGTTTTGGATTTGGGATTGTGAGATGGAGATATGTGAGTGAAACAGTAGTCTTATGTTGTTTATATAGGTAAATTGTGGAACTATGATGCCGGTTTTGCTTTGTTTGTACGCGTTGGAAGGTAGCTCACACAATACACATGAACGCGTTGACCAAAACAATAAAATAAAATTAACAAGACAGGAATTTCCAGGAACGTGGAGGTATTTTGGTGAATCAGAGAGTGTTTAGCATAAGGTTCTGCGGTCTGGAATCTGTTTACACTGATTTTTGGTAAACAAATATCCTCTTAGTTCGACTAAAGGAAGTTTAGATTCAGGGTCCTTTTGAGAAAACGTTTTGCCAAAGTATGGTGTGTGAGTGAGTGTTTTTCGACAACAATGAACAATTCAAAAGAAACTGGATTTCATTCAACACGGATCAATTACATGAATATCAAAATGTAACAAAGTGAAACGAAAACTGTAAGAAACATAGATTTCGACAGGAAACTAAACAACGGGACTAGTAATCAACAAGCTTAAATGCAAGAAAACTAAACGGCGGGTTCTGCAACATACTCCTCCATCATCACGTCTTGCTCCTTGAGTCTCATTGATGCAGACATTAGAGCTTTTTTAGTGAGTTTTTCAGAGTTGAGTTGGGAACCTTTTTTCTGACTTGAATTCTCCTATTTATAGAGCATATCCTTGGCGGTTTTCTTCTTCTCCTTGGATGGGTTAGTGGGTCTAATCCCCTCTTCCCACGATCTGGAGTTGGTTTTGGAAGTTCTTTGTGTAGTGGGGGGATCGTGTGCTTCAACTGCTTCAACCGTTTCTTGGCCACGTATTCGACCAACGTGGTGAGAATCTGACTTGGTCAATGCGGCACGTGTTAAATGTGCCTATGTTTAGCAATAGTTCTTATTGTCGAATTCGGCTGCCTCTTTAACTTGGTGCATTTTCCTTTTCCTTTCTTTAGTCCGAATTCGACCACCTTGGGTGCTTTGGGTCGAATGTGTTTTTTTCTTTCTTGGGCCAAAATATTGGGCCAACAGATGCCCCCCAAAAATGTTGATTCTCGACTACCAGATCTTGGAGGGATCAAGCATTTTTTGCTCGTGAATTTCGATGGAGCTTGACGGCTGTTCGCGACTTTTAACTTTCTGATTTCAAGTCCCATCAGAGATCCTATCGTTTGACTTTTGCTCCAATCAGAGGCTTTGGCGTCTGACTTCATCTGTCATCTGCCGTCTCTACCCTAGGGTAATCATGACCCCTTTTTAGCCTTTATGCTAGGGTTTGCGGTTATATAATAAAATAACCGTTGGATTTCAAAACTTTTTATGCACCATCCTGTAATGCAGCTTCACGTCCGACTCTTCATTTGCCTATAAATACGCCATTGTTGGTCCTTTGCAAGCTTTACGCTTTTTTCAAACATTCAAGCTTTGCCTGATTTCACTTGTGATCACCTTCAATCGTCTGGTTTCTGCTTTTATGGTGCATCTTCTGTATATTTTCATGGCTTCCAGTTCTGACAACGTCATTCCCCTGGCCGCTGCGTGCGAGATGAACGAGGCCAAACACACTCCCCTTCCAGACCCGCCATATGAAGTGGAGAAACGGGCTATCTGGAAATCCCAGATATTTATCCCTATTTCTGTAAATGGCAATCTACGTGCCATTTTAGGTCCTTTGAAGAAGGCGAAGAAGGGCAGGCCTAACAGTCTTCCTGAGGGTTACGAGCAGTTTCACCCCAGTGTTCGTGGGGATGAGCTTGTTCTTGCATTTCGACCCTCTTACCGCTTGCCCTTTCTGAAAGATCCCAAGAAGACTTTTAGGTCTTCACCGCCTAACCCAACTGCTGGTGAGGGAGCCTATTTGAAATGGCTTGACAGGGTGGAGGCCAGTAAGTCTGGGCATTGGAAAGTCACAGGGATTTTCGACCTCATTCAGTTGTCGAGGTCGCCGATTTCTTACAATCCTGCTATGCTTTTAAGTTCTCTCTTCTTTTGGGAGCGGTCAACCAATAGCTTCCATGTCCCCTTTGGATGCTTTCTCCCACTCTCCTTGATGTTGCTGCCATTACTGGCCTTTGGGTGGTGGGTGATGATTACCATTCCTCTGCTGCCCCCACCAATTCCATCGCCATTCCGACGGATAACATCGCTTTCAGTAAATTTATTAAAGATCACTATGTCGAGAATGGTGAAGTCTCCGACGCTGAGCATGTCGCGTTTCTGCTGTATTGGCTTTCTGCCTATGTGTTTTGCACCAAATCCTTGAGGATTCCGGCTAAACTTCTTCCTTTAGCCAATTTGTTACATGAGGGTCGAATTATCGCTATGGCCAGGCTTGTACTTGGCAATCTTTACCAAATGATCAATGAAGCGATAACCGACATTCGAGATCCTAAGGTTGCGTCTTTGAATGCAGCTGGTCCTTTCTGGCTACTTCAACTTTGGATGAATGCGGTCTTCGAATCATTTCTTCCAGCCAAGAACCCTCCTCCTGTGGTGTCTAACATAAGGGTTGATGCTTTCAGGCTTGAAGCCCTTACTCCTCCTTATGACGCTTCCACTTTTGAAGTTGACTTTAAGAAGTATTTCACCATGTTTTTCGAGTTGAAACGTTTTCGCTCGGGCTTTGCGTCATATCACAAACCTTCCTATGGCCCTCGGTGGCTAAGGAATTCTTACCCCAACCTTCCTGGCTCAGAGAACCTTTCTCAGCATCAAATCGAGCTTTGACAGACTATATTATCTCCCAGGGTGTTGACTATGAACTTTGCCAGTAATGACTTCACTCTGTGTGGTTACAATCCTCAGCTTGTGTCTCGACAATTTGGGCTGAGCCAAGATTTGCCCAATACTTTGTTCGACAAATCCCTCGTCCTCTATCCTGGTACCATCACCAAACGTAGTGCCTTCGACACTACCATTAGCTACTACAACGAGGAGAAGCTGCTTGGCCTTAGTCCTTTCAATTTTACCCCATCTTTTTACGTCACCCAGGCGTTTAAGGCGTGGTGGTCTGCTTATTGGCATGATATTTCGACGCCGATTGAAGATTGCTTCCAGCGCATAACGAGTATTTTTCTTTTGCAGAAGCAGGCCCCAAAGAAGACTAAAGGTATGCATACATCTGAGATCAACGCTTTTCAACAATTCTTCGGTGTAGTATACTTTCCGGGTCCTCGTCTTCAGGAAACTGTTTCCAAAGCAGCCCAAGTTCTAAGGCGAATGTGGGAAGCTAAAGCCAAGAAAACTCGATTGAGCATTCCCTCTGATGAGGATGGTCTTTCTTTCATTATTCGAAAAACAGGCTTTAGGTTCCCACCACTGCGTACTTGTAAGTATGCTTTGGCTTTTCCAGTGGTGCTTCCTAAGTGGGTTGATCATGTAAGTATCAAAAACTTTTACCATAGCGCACTGCCCCCTCGGAAGCGGGTGACCTGGACCAAGCGTTACCTATGGAATTTCCCTCTCCATGTGCCGGTCGAAATCTTCAACCACATATCGATAAGAACGCTTATTGGTCAAGGTAATCATTTCGACCTGGCACCTTTGCGATACTTATGGCTTAATTTTCCTTTGTTTTTCTTTTGTAGCTGAGCCGATTCCGCGACTGACCCCTCAAGCTTCTCCTCGGGTGACTTCTGCTACTATCGAAGTTGAGGATGATGATGATGATGTTGCTCTGGCTGATAAGCTCAAGATGCCTAAGGTAATACTGAAACCTGTGAAGCTTTGATCTTTATTCGATATATATATCTTTGTGATCATTTGCCTTTTGTTTCAGAGTCGAAAACGAGGGGCCACCCCTACCACTTCTGCAAGCCAGAAAAAGGCTAAAGGTGCTGGTGAACTTACTGTGGGAAATCCTTCCCCGGCTAAGTCAGCTAGCCAACGTGAGGAAATGCAGCAAGGTGGTGATCAAGGTGTTGATCAGCAAGCTTCCAGCCCTCTTCTTCAAGGCACTACACCGATTCCTGTCGAGATGGCTTCGGCCAAGAAGACCTCCAGGAAGAAGTCTAGTCGTAAGTCTGGCAGCTCCTCCTCCCATCATTCCAAGAGTTCAACCAGTTCTAGTCCTCTCAAAGAATCTGGCCCTAAGGTAAATCATTATGATTCACATCTCGTCTCAATTCGCTTTCTTTTCCTCTTTCTCAATCATTTCCACTTTTGTTCTTCAGAGGGTTGGCATGTCTAAAATGGATGTGCCTCGAGCCACATGGTTTTCTTCTAAACCCCCACCAGTTGTCCCGTCTAGCTCTTTGAGCAGTTTAGAATCCTCGAGCTCGAGTTTTGACTCTAATGAGTCAGACCCTGTGTGGGACAAGTTAACATTTTATTTTAACTTGAAGCCAATCGCTTGGCAACATCCTGGTTGTGAGCCCTATTATACCAAAGAATGCCGAGATAACCTTTCTAATTTTCCTCCGCAGGATATTCAGAACATGCTTTCCCCTGCTCGTGAAGAGAGTGCACCACATGTCGAGGTGCAGGGTGGTGAGGATCAAGTGCCTCCAATCATACAGCCTGACCAAGTGATTGGTGTTATGCTCCCACCAAAGGCTAATGTTCCTGCCTCAACTCATTCTGAACCTTCTCCTCGACAGCTTCAAACTTCTCCCCAACAGCTTCAGCCTTCTCCCCAACAACTTCAACCTTCTCCTCACGCTAAGGGAGGTTCAGCTTCTTCTAAGACGACTGCCTCTTCCCACACTTCCGGTGATAGGCTTAGTGCCCTTTTGGTTGAAGATCCTCTTTCCATCTTTCAGAGCTTCTTTGATGGCACTTTGGATCTCGAGTCTCCGCCACGCCAGGCTGAAACTACTGAGACTGCTCAGTCTGGTGGAGTGGCTAATGATAGCCAGGTTGAGGAGGCTTTTGGTAAGTTAAAAAGGCTGCTTTTCGATGAAGGTTTCATCGACGGGGTTCGGGCTAACCCTCGACTAGGCCAGGAAGTTAAGGAGCTGCTTGCCTTCCTATTGGGCCAACGACTTGACCAAACTCGGACAGATGCTCTCGTCGAGCTTCAGACTCTCTTGGTCGATATCGTGGCCACACTTGACAAGGCCCTTGCGGTGGAACAACTTATTGAGACCAAAAAGGCACAAGTGGCTTCCAACACCAATGGACTATTGCCCGCGAAAGACGAAATTCTCAAGCTGACTGCTAGGAAAACTCTTATAGCAGCTGAGTTGTCAAGTGTTGATGCTCGACTGGATGAGCTTCAAAGGGAGGTAGCCAGGCTCGAGAAGCAGAAGGCAATGTTGATTGATGAAGGCCCAGCTGTGAATTCCCGGCTGAATACTCTAGCTGCCGAGTGCACAAATGTGATGTTATCGACATCTCAACTCTCTAAGGAGGTTGCAGCGGAGCAGCGTGTGAAGAAAAGCTTGGATTCTAGGATTGCTGTTGCCAGGGTTCAACTTGAAGCTTTCAAGTCGAGGGTTTAGGTTTCATTATTGTTGTTTGTTGTAGTGGCCATGGATCTATTGTGGCCTTTGTTGCCAATCTTGTAATAATCATTCCTGTAACTCTGTTCGACTTTTAATCAATGAATGAATTTTGTATTGGCGATACTCGACATGCTTTACTTTTCGATTTGCATTTTATTGTCGATGTTTTAGTCTTTGTTAAATTATTTCCTGCGTTGTATTGCTGAGTTTTACGCCATTTAGCTTGGCATCTACTCTAACTTTTCATCTTCTAAATCTCCTTGGAAACCGCAGTAATTTATAACGTTCTTTTATCACGTTCTTGTTCAACGACTTAAGAACTTCCTCCACTCGCGGAAGTGGCAGACGTGGCTTGCTGTGTTTGGCTGACGCTTTGGCAACTGCATGCTTTGCATTAATGCGGTTGTTTGTCACATCCCCATTATAAAGGGAGCCGTTTTTTACTCGTCTTTCACCAGTAACTTCTCTTCTTTCCATTCTCATCTTCTTCCTGCAATCTAAGAACCTTTCATCCTTGACTATGGACAACAGACTCATTCTTCGTCGTATCAGGGACCTGGCTTTCCAGGATGACCTTTTCCAGAACCTGTATGATTCCTCTGCTTGCCTTGATTAGCTTTTAGGGCTCATTGATCAACTGCTTCACAGGCCACTCATTGCGCGTGTTAGAATTCCTCTTCAGGAATTCCAAGGGCTTCTCTTGGAAGCCAGACCCCTGTTTGAAGAGTTCAGGGAGCTTTCGGTAATGGTGTTCTTTCAGGAACACCAAATAGATGAATGGAAGGAGAAATTCGATTTGCTCCAAGCCTCTTTGGACCAGCAAGACCCGGAAGGTCTCGTTCGACTAGCCGTCGAGATATCTGCGGTCTCCTTTGAAGACCTTGCCGCTCGTCAAAAGAAGGCTCGACTTGAGGGCCAGATGGTGGCGCTGGTGGATCGATTAGCACCCATGCAAGCTAGATACGATGGATATATAGCCATTTTCCCCTTTTAGGCTTTTAGTTTATTTGTATCTTGCCACACCTGTAATGTCCATTTTGATTAATGAACTCGATTTGGCAGTCGCGACATTTTGTCCTTTATTCAATTTTGATTTCGTGCAACATTGGCTTATATGCTTTTAAATACTTGCCATTTATCGTAATACACTGACGCTGATTGCTCAATTCCTTAATCACGTAAGCATTATTGGGTAACGTTTTCTCGATTTTAAATGGCCCTTCCCAATTGGGGGTCCATTTCCCGTAAGCTCTATCCTTTTTATCCATTGGGAGAATAACTTTCCACACGTAATCACCTGTGACAAAAGATCGATTTTTAACCTTTTTATTGTGTGCTTTAGCTATGCGATCCTTTTGCCTTGTTAAAATGTCTAGTGCCGAGATCCTTTCTTCGTCGAGGTTAACCAATTCATCTAGCATCATATTCCAGTAAACTTCACTTGGGATTTCCTCTTGTCTTTGAATTCGACACGACTGCAAATATACTTCTGCGGGCAGCACGGCTTCTTGGCCATAGGCCAGTCGAAAAGGCGTTGTTCTTGTCGCTTCCCTTGGTGAATTCCTGTAAGCCCACAGGATTTGACTCAAAGACTCATGCCAGCTTTTTGGTTTTCGACCCACATGTTTTTTTATTAAGCTTATTAGGATTTTATTGGCTGCCTCTACTTGGCCATTTGCCTGAGCGTAGTAAGGGGTCGAGGTTAAGAGTTTGATGCCCCAGGATTCTGCAAAGGCCGCCACTTTGCGTCCCACGAACATTGTGCCTTGGTCCGTCGTGATTGACTCTGGTAACCCAAATCGATACACGATATGGTTTTGTATAAACTCGATTACCATATCTTGTGTCACATTCTGTAGTGGAATGACTTCGACCCATTTAGTGAAATAATCGACTGCCACTATGATATATCTGTGCTGCCTTGATGAGGCCGGGTGAATTTCGCCAATTAAGTCTATTGCCCATCCCCTAAAAGGCCATGGCTTGATAATAGAATGCAATTCGCTAGCTGTCACGTGTTGAATTCCTGAATGTTTTTGACAATCTTGACAGCCTTTCGCATATTCGATGCAATCTTTCATGATGGTTGGCCAATACAAACCTTGCCTAAACAGAACCCATTTCATTTTTGCCCCTGCTTGGTGAGCACCACACAGGCCATCGTGAGCAGCTGATATGGCTATGAATGCGTCGCCCTCGCTTAAACATTTCAGCAAATTACCGTCGACGTTCTTTTTGAACAGCTCGTTGCCTAGGATAGTATAACTTAGAGCCCTGTACTTGACTTTTCTATCAGTCGACCCTACTGGGTTCTGCAAGTACTCGACAATTGGCTTTCTCCAGTCATTGGGAGTTAAGTTATCAATAACCATAATGTCGAGTTCCGAAGGGCTCAGCATTTCTTTGATCTTAATTAACTCTTTCAATTTTAATTTATCTATCCTGTACCCGGAGGCTATCTGTGCCAATTCATTGGCTTCTTGGTTCTCCATTCTAGGAACGTGACCTATTCCAACCTCATTGAATTCAGCCAAAAAATTATTTGCTTTTACATAATATCTGGCTAAATTTTCGCTAACACACTTGTATTCTTTGGTGAGCTGCTTCACTACCAACTCAGAATCTCCTTTTATGACAACGTTCTTTGCCCCGAGAGCTAGTAAGATCTCGAGGCCTGATATTAACGCCTCATACTCAACTTCATTATTTGAGCAATTATTCTCGATTCTGAATTTGAATTTAGTAGGGATGCCCTGCGGGGACACTATGAACATTCCAATCACAGTTCCATCTTTGTGGCTAGAACCGTCGAAAAATAACTTCCAAGGCTGGATGCCTACGTAAGCTATGATTTCTTTAGGCAGAGTATGATCCGCTAAGAAATCAGCAACTGCTTGCCCCTTAATTGCTTTTAATGGGGCATAAGTTAGTGAATATTCGGTTAGGGTCAAAGCCCATTTACCAATTCGACTATGCAAGATAGGTTTGGATAACATGTGCTTTATTATATCATAATGAGAAAAAACCATTACATCGATTGGCTTTATATAATATTTCAGCTTTACACAAGAGAAGTACAAACATAAACACAATTTCTCGATCATGGTGTATCGAGTTTCTGCGCCGTTTAACGCCCTACTCAAGTAAAATATGGCCCTTTCGTTGCCATCTTCATCTTCTTGAGCCAACATGCTTCCAATGGTTTCATCTGTGGCAGAGATATACAGCTTCATTGGCCTCCCCCTGATGGGTGGTACCATTACAGGTGGATTGGATAGGTACTCTTTGAGTTCATCGAATGCCTTTTGGTGCTCTGCTTCCCAGCGGAACACATCCTCCTTCTTTAGTCGGAGAAGCGAGGAAAATGACTTGGTCTTCTCACTAAGGTTGGTAATGAATCTCCTCAGGAAGTTAATCTTCCCCAGTAACGATTGCAGTTGCTTCTTGCTGGTTGGAGGACTTGTATCGAGAATGGCTTTAGCTTTATTTTTGTTGATCTCAATGCCCTTTTTATGCACCACAAAACCCAAAAAATCACCTGCAATAACACCAAAGGCACATTTAAGGGGGTTCATTTTCAAGCCATATTTTCTCATCCTCTCAAAGGATTTCCTTAGATGCAATAAATGGTCATCCCTTGATGGGGATTTTACCACAATATCATCGATGTACACCTGCATAAAAGTTTCAATAAAATCATGAAAAATGGTATTCATTACCCTTTGGTAGGTCGCGCCAGCGTTTTTCAACTCAAATGGCATGACCACCCACTCATATGTCCCCAAGGCACCAGGACATCGAAAAGCTGTCTTCGACACATCCTTCTCCGCTATGAAGATTTGGTTGTAGCCTGAATAACCATCCAACAAACTTAGGTATTCGTGACCAGCAGCTGAATCCACCATCATTTCGGCAATGGGCATGTGATACTCGTCTTTTGGAGTGGCAGCGTTAAGATCTCGAAAGTCAATGCAAACTCTCATCTTTCCATTCTTCTTGATCACTGGTACCACGTTGGCCAACCAATCCACATATCGAGCTGTTCTGATAAATTTGCACCTGAGGAGCCTTTCGATTTCTTCCTTGATTTTTACCAACACATCTGGATGGAACCTCCTGGGTAATTGCTTGACTGGTTTCTTGTCTTCCTTGATGGGTAATTGTAATTCCACCAGTTCTCGACTAAGTCCTGGCATCTCATCGTAATCCCAAGCAAAACAGTCTTTGAACTCCTTGAGTAATTTCACCATCCTATCCTTTAACTCTGGGTCAAAAAGAGCACTGATGTATGTTGGCATTTTCTCTGAGCCATCACCCAAGTCTACTTCTTCCAAAGGGTCTTGTGCTTCCATTTTCTTGGAAACGTCGATCACTGGCTTCTCGAAACCCAATGGGCTATCATCATAGATGCAATCTAGCCTCAAATTGCGGAGATCTTCGAATTGTTCGACGCTCTGCTCGTCTTCTTCTAAGCGCGTGTTATCCTTATTTGTTGTAGCCTCCTCCTGAGGTGTCATTTCGACAGGCAGAATTGAGACATTAGCTTCATCAATAGCCATTTCTTTGGCCATTCTCTCGGCCTCTAAGGTCGTTCTTATTTTGTTTTCGGCTGCGTAAGCCGAAATTCGAGCATAGCTCGAATTAATCATCTTTACCATTGTTTTGCCACTCAGTGGTGGCATCTTTTTCTTCATCACTGTGCCATCCACTCATGGCATCAGGTTTGCAAGCTTCATTGAGGTTTAGCCCCCGGATGGGATCCAACGTCACTGAGTACTCTGAGTATGGATTGAAATATTGATTGGCCACTGTGTCCAAAGGAGCAATTGTGGCTAAGCTCTTCTAAAAATTCTTCTTACCAACGTAGTCTGTCTCTGCTAAATAGTAGCTTTGATCTGCTTGTACATTCTCGACGACCCCGTCAGATTTCCAAATGGATATACGTTGGTACAAAGTCGAGGGCACTGCCCCCACGCCGTGAATCCACTCTCTTCCCAACAGCAAATTGTAATTGGCCTTTGAAGGGACCACAATGAACAATGTGGAGCGGGCCACCGTTCCTACAGTTATATTCAGCATGATTGCCCCCAGGGAAGAACCTGTCTTTCCTTCATAATCAGAAAGTACCATATCATGTGGGATTAGGTCTGCTTCAATTTTACCCAACTTTTTGAGCATAAACCCAGGCATCAGGTTGATTGCAGCTCCTCCGTCGACAAGGACTTTATTAACTCCTTTCTCCTCGACTTTAGCCCAAACAAATTGTGGTTTCAAATGGCTCTTCATCTGCTCGGTTGGCCTCTGGAAAATAGCTCTCTCATCTTCGACAGATCCTCTCTGCATCACATAATAACACAAAAGGGTTATCATCTGGTTCTTCCTCGACATAGTAGTCTTCATCGCTTTCAGTAACCTCTGAGATTCTATCGAATTCTGCAGGTAAGATGGACACTATGCAAATGATATTGAGGTCTTCTCCATCACTGTCGTCGAAATCTTCGAGCATGTCTTCATCCTCATCTTCAACAGCATCTTTTCCCTTTTCCTTGGCCGGGTTTGGTGTCACAGTTGTTCCCTGTTTGATGGCGTGGTCCAGCTGATTAATAATCGACGCCACGCTAGGTTCATTGCTAGGATTGTTTTCTGGCTTTATGTCCCATAGTGAGCGAAACTTGCCACCTCTTTCTCTCTCAGCTTTCCTTTTCCTCAGGAAACGTCTGAACTGAGTCCTGGTCATTTGCTCAGGAGCATAGTAGTTCCCGGAGCCATAGGAGTAGCTTCGCGACACGCGAGAATTGTTGATGTAAGAGGATCCCTGGCCCAAGTCGATTTTCTGCCACTTCTGGTGTTGTTTTGGCCTTGGAGGTGCTGGCCTAAACCAGTGGTTTTTTGGTAATCCAGCATCAGGGACGTAAGTCTTGTCCCTGCTTCTTAACTTCTGGCCTTTGTGGCCATCGAGTTCCTGATCTCTCTTGACCCATTCCTCGTGGGGATACTTCAGCCTTCTAGATACAGGTGCTTTCTTTTGATAGTGTTTTTTCATTTCAGAATCTTGATAGGCTTTGGCTGCAGACTTGTCGAAGACTGCGCTGCATCGAGGGCACATCATGACTTCTTTCTCACCGTCTTTGCTTCGGCATAGAAATTCGACCAGAGTTTCTCCAGCCTTGGGGTAGACTTCATCCAAGCTCACCTCTTTCTCGACCTCTGGTTCCTCGACAACAGTGTTTTCCTCCTTTGCCTCCCCGAGTATCAAGCCCAGATCTAGCTTTTCAGAAATGTCGACCATGCCAATGTAGAAAGGTTCTACATAGTTGGCCTCAGCTACCTGCAACGGATCGGAGTCAATCTTCATTTGGCTTTTGGCTTTTTCATCATACTTAAGTCTTCCTGAATCCAATGCCCCCTGCACAAGATCCCTGAAACGAACACACTGTGAGGTCCAATGACCAAAAAAGTTGTGATATTTGCAATATTTCTTCCCTTTCCTTTGTTCAGGAGAAGGAAGTTTTTGGTCTTTAGGGACCACAAGCAAACCATCAGACACAAGTATATCATAAATTGCATCACATTTGGTCACATCAAAGTATAAGTTTTCACAGCAGGAATGGTGTTCTTGGGGTTTTCTTCCCCAAGTTTGTTTTCATGTGGTTTCAATGCTTTACAAACGTAAGGATCGCCTGGCTGGAGCTCAGCCAGGTTGACATCATTTAAATCGACGTCTGCAGGGACTTCTCGATAAACACATGGACTTTGACACACTGGATCAGCGTCTATGTACGCTACTTTTTCCTTCTTCGGCCACTTAGTAGTCTTGGCCCTTTCTTCAGACTTTTCAGCCTTTAGTAATTCGATATGTCTCACTCTATCTGCGAGTAAGGACATATCTCGAATATATTGAGTATCGATCTTCTTTCTAATAGAATATTCTAGACCACCGGTGGCTAAGACAACTAGCTCATGTTCAGGGACATGAGTGAAACATCGAGATTTAAGTATCCTAAACCTGTTTAGATAATCATCAATGGACTCTGCTGTCTTCCTTTTGACACTAGCCAAATCCTTCAAACTCACTTTGCACTCTCCCCTGAAGAATTGTTCATGGAAATTCTTTCCAATTGGGCCCATGTATGGACTGACCTTGGGGCGAGGGTGGTAAACCAGGTAAACGCATTCTTAGTTAAATAACTTGGGAAGTATTTCATTTTCAAATTTTCATTGATGGCTAAGTCCCCTGCTTCAATCTGGTACCTGGCTATATGCTCTACAGTAGACTCTCCTGAGTCCCAGAGAACTTGGTGAACTTGGGGACTTTCCACCCTCGAGGAAGTTCAGATTCGAGAACTTCTTCTGTAAAGGCCGATACAAAATGGGTCTATTTGCGAAACCAACGTTGAAGCCATGTTGGGTTCAACAATTGTTCCACCACAGCAGCAACATTTTGTTGCCCCCCAGCGTTCTGGTGTCGAATTCTTTCTAGCACACCATCAGCGTGTTCATCCATGTTTACCATATACACATTTTGCAATGGTGGTTGTACTGCCTCGTTTCCCCTAAACAAAGGATTTGCCCTCATATCTTGGTGTTGTGGCGCTTGATAGCGCACAGGAGCAGGGACACAGTTAGGCAATGGGATTGATTAACCCCTGGTGCCGGTTGAATTTCGACTGGTGCCCCCAGGGCTGTAGCCAAACGACCCATCTGACGTGCCAAATGCTGATTATTGGCATTATTATTTTGGAGCACGGGGTTAATTATTTCACCTATCTGGCAAGATAGCATGTTAACCATTTCATGGTTACTATCATCTACTTGCTGCCTAATGGCTTGAGTGAACCAGTGTTCATACCTGTAGACAATAAATTTGTGAACTGGACCCAGGAATAGGGCAGGAGGGCTAACTCGACTTCCTAAGTTCAGCATTGTCCCATTTGCCCCAAAGGGGGGTATGCTAAATGGGGGACATTCTCGGGGAACGTCGAATACGTACCCTGTATACCTGCATTATAGATGTAGGCATACCATAAGGGCATGTCTCCCCTTGTAACCGTTGGAACAATTTGTGCCTGCACTGATGTAGATACAGGCATTTCTGCAACGGCAGAAATTGCCACATTCTGGGTTGACATAGTGGTTCCAGGTCCCATTCCAGTGGATACTTCTTCATTATTGTTACCGCTACTTCCCCCGGGACTGCCCTGATTGCCCACGTTAGACCCTTGGGGGGAGGTTCTTCCTCGATTGCTTGCCATACTTACAGTCTTACCACTTCTCAAGTGCATATAAAACGTAAATCCCAATCAAGGCAAGTAACAAATACCAAATAGCATGTAATAAACCAAACACACAAACGCTTCTGTAAAACTAGTTTTCACAAAAACGGTCCCACCAGGTGTGCCAATTTGTTTACACTGATTTTTGGTAAACAAATATCCTCTTAGTTCGACTAAAGGAAGTTTAGATTCAGGGTCCTTTTGAGAAAACGCTTGCCAAAGTGTGGTGTGTGAGTGGGGTGTTTTTCGACAACAATGAACAATTCAAAAGAAACTGGATTTCATTCAACACGGATCAATTACATGAAGATCAAAATGTAACAAAGTGAAACGAAAACTGTAAGAAACATAGATTTCGACAGGAAACTAACAACGGGACTAGTAATCAACAGCTTAAATGCAAGAAAACTAAACGGCGGGTTCTGCAACATACTCCTCCATCATCACTCTTGCTCCTTGAGTCTCATTGATGCGGACATTAGAGCTTTTTTAGTGAGTTTTTTCAGAGTTGAGTTTGGAACCTTTTTTTCTGACTTGAATTCTCCTATTTATAGAGCATATCCTTGGCGGTTTTCTTCTTCTCTTGGATGGGTTTAGTGGGTCTAATCCCTCTTCCCACGATCTGCAGTTGGTTTGGAAGTTCTTTGTGTAGTGGGGATCGTGGCTTCAACTGCTTCAACCGTTCTTCTTGCCACGTATTCGACCAACGTGGTGAGAATCTGACTTGGTCAATGCGGCACGTGTTTAAATGTGCCTATGTTTAGCAATAGTTCCTATTGTCGAATTCGGCTGCCTCTTTTAACTTGGTGCATTTTCCTTTTCATTTCTTTAGTC